>NW_006922419.1:479591-481338 GCF_000298275.1 Orycteropus afer afer
GACATTCAGTATATATATCTAAAAAAATTTCTAGTTTTTAATCAGAACCAAATAGTTAGTGTAGTTACAGCAGTGGTACAAATATCAACTTTATCCCACATGGTATCTCTCCATCCCTGGAATGATGGCATGAAATGCTTAGCACTTCCTCCCCAAGTAGTATCTTACATGAGTAACTATTGTTATCTTTAATATCAGGAATTCTCAGTGAGGAGTGAAAAAATAAAAAGGTGAAAAACTTCATTTAAAAAAAAATACTGTGTAATATTAAATAACCTCTTAGTAAAATTTTGATTTGCCTTCTGAGTAAACCCATATGTGACACTTTTATTTTGTTATACTTCAGGGGGATTGCAGGACTGTAGGGGTTATGTGTGGGTATTAATTGTGGAGTCAATTCTCAAGAGCAGGAACCCCAGTCTCAAAAGAAAAGAAAATGCATCAAGAACACATGCAAATATATGTGCACATGCAAAGATGAGGGGATTAGGAATGATGTGGAATGTCCTCTGATCTCTATAAAACTGTAAATTATATCACCAAATTCAGAATCTATTTTCTCCATGGATAGTGTTATACTTAAACAGTCTTCCACTATAGCCATACAGTTTAGTTATCTTCATGGAATACAGTACATTTTCTAGAAAACACTGAATTGTATTTTCATCCATGTTTTCTCCATTAGGCTTTTCCAAAAAGTTTGCTATTTTTATGCCCTTGTTTCTACCTCTGAGTAATAAACCTGATAGTATTTTATATATGAGGGTCATTGCATAGAATACAATGACAACTTTTTCAATAAATAAGATATAATGTTTGGTTAAAAAACACATATTTACATTTATCATGTGCCTGGATCCCATTATCCTCTTGGAATTTTCTACTTGAATCGATACAGATTCCAGAGCAGAATCTTTCAATAACAACCTCTTGATAATTACCTTAGTTCAGAGTAGAAGGAAAAGCAAAAAAAAAAAAAAAAAACTCTAAACATGAAATTCCCAGTGAGCTCATTCACAGTTCATTCTCTTGGGACCAGATCATAATCACCTCTTCTTAATCAGCCCTCCACTTCAAAGAAGTACAAAGTTCACATTAGTCTGTCAGTAGGATTTTTTTTTTCCAAATTTCAAAACAAATTCACAGATATGTATTGACCCACAGAATTGATTCTCATCATTTCTCTAATAAGAAAAATAAAGTAAAAATAGTATTTAAATTATAAACAATTTATATGCTTTCTAAGTTCTTTTACTTTTGGTCATTTCTTACTCATACATTGGGCAAATCTTCTGCAAATGACCTCTTTAAAAAATGTTAAAAAACAAAGACGTTACTTTGAGTACTAAGGTATGCCTGACCCAAACCATGGTATTTTCAATCACCTCACAGGCATTTGAAATCTTCACAATGAATAAGGGAGACTGAAGAGGAACTGATGCATTTGAATTATGCCATTGGTGTAGGACACTAAATATCCTGTGGACTGCCAGAAAAACAAACAATTCCTATGGGACAGTTCTACTCTGTCCTGTAGGGTTGCTATGGGTGAGAATCATCTCAATGACAGTGGGTTAGGTTTGGTTTGGTTCATGGTCTCCAATAAACAGTAACCTGAAAAAAAATAAGTAGAATGTAGTTGAAGAATACCACAACAATTTACCAAGGTTACTTAAATATGAGTAAAAGAATAAAATGTATCATTCTTTTCAAATTCTAATTTTGGAACAATTGTCATAAAAATGAT
>NW_006922419.1:486778-490918 GCF_000298275.1 Orycteropus afer afer
TGCTGCTCTGACAAGAATATACCACAAATGGGATGGTTTGAAGAAACAGGAGTTTACTCTCTCAAAGTTTGGAGGCGTTAAGTCTGAGTTCAAAGTGCCAGGCTCTAGGGGCTGGGTGAAAGCCCCTCCACCTTAGGCGTCAGCTCTGCCTCCTACTCCCTGCCCAGTGAATCTGGAGGCTTTTCTTCATTCAGCTTCTGGCTTTTGAGGCTGATAAGCCCAAGGTTGAAAAGTAAAAAGGCACAGTCCCGATGTTACCAAACTACATGGCATGCCATTAATTTAAATCCATTGAAAGTCCCAAGGTCAGCAGAGCATAGCAGGCTCCTGAAAAATGACAGAGCTACATGCAGGGTTCAAGAGTGCCATAAGCTAGAGACCATTCAAAAGCTGCTTCTTATATAGGGAAAGAAGACCACATCCCTAAAGCAGCCACTCAGCTGCTCGTGGTAGATCCCACCATGGAATTGATTGCCAGTCTCATCATGGCGAATATTATATGCAGCTGTCCAGTCACTCAACCAGGCCCAGCCAAGTTGACACACAAACTTAATCACCACACTTTGTAAGGGGGAAACCTGGCAGAGAAGGAAAACTCACTGGATGTTTATGAGGTAGTCGTCTTAATAAGAGCTCTGGTGGTGTAGCACCTAAGGCATTAGACTGCTAATCTGAAGGCTGGTGGTTCAAACCCACCAACCACTCCTCAGAAGGAAGACTGGGCTACCTACTGTGCAGATCCCACCTCAGAAACACTAGGAGGGGTTGTGATGAGTCTAGTCAACTTGATGGCACTGATTTTTTATTTTGTTTTAATCCATAGTGTCTCAGATTTCCTTATTTTTCACCTAATTTTTTTTTTCTGTACCAGAATCCCACCCAGGATCTCATGTTACAATTAATTGCCATGTCTCCTTAGCTCTTGGCTGTGACAGTTTCTCAGATTTTCTTTCCTTGTTTTTACTTTTATCATGATGAAAACGTACACAAGACATTATCCAACATAGAAACTTCCATATTTACATCTCAGGACATTGATGATATTTTTCATGATGTGTCACATTATTGGTATCCTTTTCCAAAATATTCCCCCACCATTAGCATAAACTCAGTACCTCCCAAACAAAAGCTTCCCATTTCCCCCTCCTTGCTACCCTTGTTGTTGTTGTTATGTGCCATCGAGTCAAACCCGACTCATAGCGACCCCTCCTTGGGTTTCCGAGGCAGTATCACTATGGAAGTAGGATTGCCCAACCTTCCTTCCGACGACCTTGGTAACTACTAATAATCATAATCGTATATATATATATATATATATATATATACACAATCAATTTTCCTTCCTCTCCCCTCCCCATCCTTGGTAACCAACCAAGAAAGTTTATTTTCATGTATAAACCTTTCCTTGACTTTTTACAATAGTGGAAAATATTTATCTTTCTGTTATTGACCTGTTTCCCTCTGTTTAATGTCCTCCAAGTTCATCCATGTTATGCAGTCTTTTGCAGATTGTATGTTATTCTTTAGGGTTGCATAGTATTCCATCATCAAGAGAAACTGTTGCTGAGGGGCCCCAGAAGTAAGACCTATAAGACAAAGACTTTAAAACCTCATGGGGCAGGAGTGCATGGAGGGATCAACACAGGGAAGAGGTAACTATTGGGAGGTACTGGGAGGTGAGCTGTTGCATTGGGGTAAATTGTAGTCAATGTTATAAGACAAAGTGTATGTGAACTGCTATATGGAAAGGAATTTGTTCTGTAAATTTTCACCCAAATCACAATTAAAAAACAAAAAAAAAGGCTTTATTAGTGATTATCTATATGTTCAAAGAACTAAATAAATCATGTAATTATGAATTAAATAAAGGGATATATTAAAATGTGTTATTAATAGAGAAAATTAATGAAGAGATAATAATGTTTATAAAGAAACAAATAGAAATTCAGCATTTAAAAAATGAGTTAAGTGAAATGATAATTTTATTTGAAGGATACAACAGCAAATTTAAACGTAGAATACAGAATCAACAATCCAAGCTGACTTTGCTTTATAAATCGAGAAGCTGATTCTAAAATATATGGAAATGCAACAGATCAATTATAGCCCAAATAATTTTGAAAAAGGGAAAAAAAGCATATAACTTATACTCTCCAGGTTCAAAAGTTAATGACAAAGTAAGGATAGAAATATAAATCAATTGATTACAACTAAGAGTCCAAAAACAAAACGTAATATTTGTATTCAATTTTAATTTCAGTGCCAAGACAATTCAGAGGGGAAAAAAACGTAGGCTATCTACATGAACCATTCAGTTGCTCAAACCATTTCACGTAGCTACTGGCAACTCTTTAAACTCATTCCCATGTCCCTTTGACATACCCCCATCCCCATGTGTGATTTTTGTTTGTTTTATTGGGTATTTTAGCATCTTTTTCTGCAATAATAAGTGCTCCAGATTCATCTTACATATTCCTGCCCTAGGCCTAGAGTCAGCCCTTCCTGCAAAGAGGCCTTCTTCCTTTGTTTGGAACTGGTTTTAGAGACTAAAATCTAAGAACTAGGTGTGTTCATTGCTACTGGAATGCCATTGAGTCTAGGTCCTCTCACTTCATAGAGCAAAGAAATATACATGTCCATTCTGACTATTCTGAAGTAGGGTGTCAGCAAAGAAAAAAAAAAAAAAAAAGAAAAGAAAAAGAGGAAGACCATCAATGAGATTGACTCTTAGTGACTGCAACAATGGGTTCAACCACAGCAACAATAGTGAGGATGGTGCAGGCCCAGGCAGCATTTCATTTGGTTGTGTCGCTATGCCTAGGGACTGACTCAATGACAGCTAACAGCAATAACATATTAATTTGGGTATGTACATGTGTTCATGAATTTGCATATGTAACCATCAATATCTATATGAGCTAACTATTAGTTCATACTGATGCCTCTATCTGTATGACCATATGCATCATAAATATTTTTCGTAATGACCAAGATGTGAAAAAAGTCAGGTGTTCATCAATCAAGTACATAAAAAAAATATGGTTTATCCATACACTGAATATTGCTTAGAATTAAAAAGGAATGAAGTACTGATAAATGCTATAGAATAAATAAACCTTCCAAAAAACCAACAACAAAAATTGTGCTACTGAAATTTGCCAGTCACACACACACACACACACACATACACAGGCATATTTGTGGTCCTATTTAAATGGAATATCCAAATAGACTAATCTAAAGAGACAGAAAGCAGATTATCTAGGACTGAGAAGAAAGAGAAGTAGAAATGATGTGGTATAACTAAATTAATATGAACTGTTATGATGTCTATACAACTCCATTTTAATTAGTACATTTTATGCTATGTGATTTATATCTCAAAAAAGTTGTTAAACAAGAGAAAGATTTGTGCAATCCAAATATAAGGTTAGAAATTCAAGCTATTAAAATTTTGACTTACACGTAAATGCGTGTAGTAATTATTCTTTTTCATTTTCATTGGACACATTATAGCAATGGCACAATGCATAGTTTCATACTTGCTGAACAATCTTTTTGTATGATTTAACAAGTTTACATTATAATACAAGTTTACCAGAAAATAGGATTCAAAGGAACTTTTAACTTGATTTCATCTATGTAACATGTCTATCTATCATCTGTCTATCTATCTAGGCATCTATTTATCATTCTATCTTCTATCTATCTATAGATCATCTCTCATCATCATCATCTATTTATTTTATATTAAAAGGTAGCATCTCACTGAATGATTGTTGTTGTTGTTGTTGTTGTGTGCCGTCGAGTCGGACCCGAGTCATAGCGACCCCTCCTCGGGTTTCGAGGCAGTATCACTACGGAAGTAGATTGCCCCATCTTCCTTCCAAGGAGTGGCTGGTGGGTTTGAACCAGCAGCCTTTTGGTTAGCAGTCAAGTACCTTAGGCACTATGCTACCAGAGTTCCCCACTGAATGATGGGAAACTTAAAAAGTATTTCCACTAACCTTCAGGAGCAAGGTTAAGATGTCTATGCTGCATGATCCTACTAAAAAGGGTCTTTCTTTTTCTAAGGCTCTCAAATTCTGGTAGCATAGTGGCTAAGGCACTTGACTGCTAACCAGAAGGCTGGTGGTTCAA
>NW_006922419.1:491018-495254 GCF_000298275.1 Orycteropus afer afer
GTAAACATCCTGTCCAAGGTGGAAAACTTGTAAGACCTGTAAAAATAAGGCATTCCCATTGAACTCCAGGTGTCACAGATTTCACTGTATATAAAATCACTCAGGACCAAATAGCCAGGAGATTATTCAAAAATAATTCATGAAGTGAACTAAAATAAATAAGCTATAATAATTTAAAACTGTGTTCTAGGTAATAATAAACAGGCAGAGAGAAGAACTCCTTATGGGAAAATTTTTCCTTAATTCCTAATGTACAAACACTTCTGAAAGGTCAAAAGACAGTGAAACTATTCTGTAATCTTTTGGCCAAGATTATTTCCATGAGGACTACAAGTAAACAATAATTAAACAGGAAATTATTAGTAAAAGTACAGATGAATATTTATTATAATTATTAATATTTATCATACATACTTTTATCACTGTTAATGCTTATGTAATCATGAAAAGAAAGTTTAAATTAGCATTCTTGATATTTGGATATCTATTATTTTGATTGCATTAAATATTTCATAATTATATATAACTTTGCATTTATATCTCAAACTCCAGACAAAACCCACTGCCATCAAGTCAATTCTGACTCATAGCAACTCTATGAGAGAGAGTAGAATTCCCCATAGGATTTCCAAAGCTATAAATCTTTAAGCAAGCAGACATGCCCACCTTCTACGGAACAATAGTGGGTTTGAACTGCCAACCATTCAGCTGAGTCAAATGCCTTAAACATTGTGCCACTAGTGCTGCTAACAGCAACCATTTTAGGTGTATATATATTATTGTGGAAGGAGAGAAAACATGAAATAAGAAGGAATAAAGGTCAAAGAATATGCAGAATTTGTAAGGAAGTGATCATAAGGGTATATGTAGAAAACATATGTTCAACAAAAGCACAACCAACTTCCAAGGGAAACTGTTGGAAGCAGTAATGAATGTATCCAGTAGCAATAAAGTGGTTAAAAAATATTGGATTGTAGCATTACTATATAGAATATGTCTTCTTTTGCTTCATCTCCCACAAACAAAAATAAATCTTGAGTCTGCAATAAGAAAAGTTCCCAACTTCAGCCAAGATTCCTTTGTCAGAATCTCTCCCACTGATGGAGCAATATTATGTGTGTAAAGGGAAAATAAAATGTGTACCTTCTATTTTCCAACTGCAGGTTGTGTTACGTGTGCTCAGTGTCCACAAATTCTCACTATGTATAGTACTCATTTAGCTAGCCTCCTAAGAAACCATGTGAGTCCAACAGAACCAGTGTTGACTGCTAGTCATACTCTTACTGGCCAAGATTGGCTATATAGGTCAGCCCAAAAGTCCCTGTTTGCACCTGCAATGTAGTAGCTGTTGTTGGTAGGGGTCATCAATAATGACACATAGAGACCACATGGGATACAGTAGAACTTCCCCAATGAGTTTTCTAGGCTATATCTTTATGGGAGCATATTTCTGGGTCTTTCTCCTATGGAGACACTGGATTGGTTCAAACCAACAACTTTTCAATCAGCAACAAAATGCTTAACCGTTGGGCCATCAGGACCGTTAGTCCTAAAGCCTGTGGTGAACATGGGAACACATAATTTGCAGAAAAATAACACAAGTCCTTATTCTCTCAGTTAGTGTCTAATTCTGCCTCTCTGGCAGCAGAGTAGGAATGGGGCATGCTCTGTCCAAGTCAGTGAAATTCATACACTTTGGTAATGCCCATCACCTCCAAACACAATTATAGTGAAAATACTGACAAAAAATACCACCCCACAAAGAGCCCTGGTGGCAAAATTGTTAAAGAACCCAGCTGCTAACCAAAAGGTTGGTGGTTCTAACCCACCAATGACTCCACTAAAGAAAGATGGAGCAGTCTGCATCCACACAGATTTACAGCCTTGGCAACCTTGTGGGGCAGTCCTGCTCTGTCCTATGCTGTAGCTATGGGTCAGAATTGGCCCAAAGGCAGTGAGTTTGCTTTTGGTTTTGGCACACCTCATGAAACATGCTGTGGGGCAAAGTCGTAGAAATATTCTCCTAATAGAGTGAAGACAATCACTGCCTCAGACAAAGAATATGGCTCTTTTACAAAAACAACAGCAAATTGATATGGAAGCAAATTTAAACTAAAGTGATCATTTGTGGCTATGAATTAAACCTTATGCTTAAAGTAACTCTCCCACAAAGATTATGAAAAACCAGGACCAAACTCACTGCCATGGAGTGGTTTCTGACTCATAGCGACACCTCCTTGGGTTTCTGAGGCAGTATCCCACGGAAGTGGATTGCCCAGTCTACCTTCTAAGGAGTTTGAACCACCAGCCTTCGGGTTAGCAGTCAAATGCTTAGGACTATGCCACCAGAACTCCCAAAAGTGGAAGGGTGTGAAATTTAGGAAATGTTAAATTATTAAGTGCTGTGATGAAAGACAGGTTTTGTATTTTACTATTTTGTACATAATATTTGGTTTTTAGTCCTGTTTGTAATTCTTGTTAATAAGGTAGGTTTGTCTATTTTAAGGGTCCCATTAGGTCTGAAATCATAACATAAATAATATAATCTTCATTTCTGCAAGCCAGAATTGTCTTTGTCTTCCTAAAATTTCATACAGGGCCACAAATACATACCCTTAGAAGTAAAGCAATATCCATTCATTATAAGAAAATAAGCAGGACGTGTTCAGATGATGTTAATGAGACATGATTTACTAAAAGATTTATAGAGAAGAATCCCGAGAAAGAAAGTAAGGCAAGTAAGAAGGCAATTGACAAGGAAGTTGAACATTTTCCTGCAGGTGATATAGGGTGACTGATGATCAATATTTTATTTTCCAAAACTCCCGTGAGCTCTGACTGTATAACAAAGAAGGAAAGCATGAAGTCTTATCCCTCATTAGAGCTGCTTGGAAAAACAACAAATTCAATTGCAAAGAACTTCTGGTTAACAATTAGGTGTGACCCAGGAGAACAGAAATCCCCAGGAATGAGAGACTATTTCCTACGTAAGGAGCACTTGCTATTTCAAAAGCAACCTCACCTCCTGTTAAAAAAAAAAAAAAAAAAATGGAATACAACTTAAGCAATTTGAAATTTTACAAAACATGAAAAGTTCATCAAAGAGGAAATTACTTCAGCAAAACAATAAATGGGTATATATGTCCTATTAATATGTTGATATTGTATTTTAATTCAGGTGTTTCATTAAATTTAAGGATTAAAATTCAGTAAAAAATATCAAACACCTGAAATGCTGAGTTTCTATGAGAAGAACACTCTTATTAGGGAAAAGTTTGAACACTTCTTTCTTCCAAATTGTAAGTTAATGGAAAAAATATTTGATTCAAAGTTTTGGTGTTTATTCTATTATGGTGTACATTATCCCCCCAAAATCAGACTATATAGATGAAGATATGTATATACATATGATGACTATATATTAAACATTTTTCTGATTTTCCTGTGAATGTTTCATTTTGCCTTAATATAGGGGACTATGCACAAATAAAGTGCTCTAGTGGTGCAGTAGCTAAGGCATTCGGCTGCTAATGAAAAGGCCAGCAGTTCAAAACCACCAAATGCTCCATGGGACAATGATGAGGCAGTCTGCCTCTGTTAAGATTCACAGCCTTGAAAACGCTATGGGGAAGAGCTACTCTGTTCTATAGGGTCACTATGAGTTGGCATTGGCGCGATAGTAGTGGGCTCATGTCCGAACATTATTATAATTAACATAGCTAGATGCAAAATAGGTTGTGATTTTAGCAAAAAGATTATTTTTTTATTAACATATAAGAATGAAAATTGCTAGAACTTTAATGAAAAATTAAAGAGTTGTTTTTTTTTGTAGTTTCATTGCAGTTACTCTTTTTAATCACCCTCTTCCACTCCGTGGTCAATATCATTCTCTAATCAAAAGTTCTTTTAATTCAATTTATAGGCATAGGCAGCATATCATGTAAGGTGCATAACCTTGTGCTGAATTCTTTATAGACCAAATCGTGGGGTGTGATTTCAAGGGGATAAAGGACATGCAAATCGTCAAATAAAAGATTCAAGGGCTCCTTAGTGAAATCATGTTAGATTTCTTAGACCATAAATTATACAGCATTATGCTTGGTAGTCTATTTATACCAAATATTAGGGCCCTTAAGTTTGAGCCTAGATTTTCCTTGAGAAACTGTATAGTTCTAGGTTTCACATTTAAGTCTTTGATCCATCTGGAGTTTGTTTTTGTGTGTGGTGTGAGGTACA
>NW_006922419.1:502300-505270 GCF_000298275.1 Orycteropus afer afer
CACATAACAACAGCAACAACAACAACAACTCAAATTCTTATCCTTACCCATCTGCCAAAATACTGATTGTATCTCAGATACCTATTTCATCACTATCAAAACTCTCAAATATTCATATTTGTGGTTGTGAACCATAAAATTCACATACTGGATTCAGTCCTTTGTGATAGGTACTTGATGACTACAAAGTTCTAAACTTCTGGAAATGCTCTCTGATTGTCCACTGGGAGTGTGAATTTAAGGAGCTCTTGTGAGGCAGTGGTTAAGTCATTGGGCTACAACCCCAAGGTTCGTGGTTGAACCCACCAGATTCTTTGCAGGAGAAAGATGAAGGGGTCTGCTTCCATAAAGATTTATAACCTTGGAAAACCAGTTGGGGTCACTATGAGTTGGAATTGGAATCAAAGGCAGTGAGTTTGGTTTTGGTATTGTGAATTTGGCATTCTAGGGCTTTTTTCTTTTTTTTTTTTTTTCCTTTGTGTATAGTCTCTAGGATCATGTGAATCAGCCAACAGATTATCCTTACACTTGATACTCCAACATCTTCTGTATACAATTTGATTAGTTTTTGTTGAGAATATACACAGCAAAACATACACCGATTCAAAAGTTTCTGTGTGTACTTTCGGTGACAATGATTACCTTCTTCAAGTTAGGTAACCATTCTCACCCTCATTTTTATAATTGGCCTTTTCCCATTAACCTCATTCACTGCCCTCTAAGGTTTCTACCTAATCTTTCTAGCTGCTGTTCTCATCAGTTTGATCCCACATAGATAGTTCTTAAAAGAGTATAATGCCCAAGGCACACATTCATCACTAGTTACATAAACTATGGTTTGGTTTCAAGAAGACTCAAGGGGATACATCTTCACCAGGAACAACAGAGAAAGAAGGAAAGTCAGGATGAGGAGAAGATATGGAATACGTGGCTAATTGCAGCCATGAATCCAAAAGAACAGGGTGGTACAAGGTTACTTTTACTGAAAATTTTGATCAAAGACTTTGATTAAATGTTACCATGTTGTTGTTGTTATGTGCCATCGAGTCAGACCCAAATCATAGTGACCCCTCCTTGGGTTTCCGAGGCAGTATTACTACGGAGGCAGATTGCCCAACCTTTCTTTTGAGGAGTGGCTGGTGGTTTTGAACTGCCAGCCCTCTGGTTAGCAGTCAACTGCCTTAGGCATTGTGTTACCAAAGCTCCTAAATTTTACCACTGAAAGGGGGAAATGCAAAACAGAATTTCAAATTCACATGGACCCCAGACTTCCTGGAGCCAGGAAGATTGGATGAACCTCTAACTATTGCCCTGAGATAATCTTTGCAGATTTTGATTTATAGTTTTCTTCATCATTCAAATAATCATTTTGATCACTAGAGAGTTTCGGGTAGGGGTGGCAGATAGTTTTGTTAAGTTCCTATGTTACCTGATTACCTTGCTTTAGTTATCGTAACATAAAAACAGACCAAATTATAATATATACAAATAAATACAATACTCAATTATCATGTCAATGCAAATATTGTACTAAAGTACTTTTTTTTTTTTAATCTGACAAAATTACATAGCTGTGAAGATCCAAATAGAGGAGCATTAAGAAAGACAGAAGGAAGAAAGGAAAAGGGGAGAAAAAAAGTTCCTTGTGATAATATTTTCTTTAACATTTTTAAAATAATTTTTATAATTTATTTTTTTTAAATAAAATTATAGCCTAGGATAGATTTTAGGATTTCTATTCCTTACTCTTAATTTTAAAATGAAGAACAAATCTCTTATAACTTCACTTGGGGCTGTGCAAAACTCAAGCATATAAAGAATGAATGATCGTTCAGTCAGGATTGAAAGTGGAAAAGTTTAGGTGGAATTCTGAATACAGCACAACTACTCTTTTGATATTCATGCACTTTCCCACCTCTAGGCCTTTGCACAGTAAGCTACACGACCAGCCTATGTGTCACCCAACATAACCCGAGTTCAAGCTTTCTTTGACTTCTGATAGATGCAGATCAGATTCCACTTCAGGATGGAAGACTTTCCAGATTCCTACGGACACAATCGCCCTATGCCTTTTCTGTTAGTGCTTAATACAATGCCTAGCATGTTGGACTGAATTATAACTATTAGTTGAACATTTGAATATAATTTTTATAATATTTTACTTGGCATTTTTATAGTTTTAAGTAGAAATAAATAATGTTGTAAAAAGTATAAAACATGAAGGAATAAATCAAGATATCTGTGTGCATGTGAAAATCTAAAAATCTTGAATATAAATTAAGCATTTATTAGAATTCTAGAAAAAACAAAACAGAAGCCTGGACCACCAATAGCAGCACCTCTCTAAAGAGATGCCTTTCCCTAAACCAGATGACCAATGTAGGACAAATGGTAGTCTACACAGTTATTATAGCAATACATCCACTGGTAAAATTTGAAGTAACACTTGTTAACGATAAAGGTAACAATTGTAACATTAGGCTACAAAGCTAAAACAGATGAGCTTTAACTGAAAAATGATAGAGGTGGTGAGAGTAATGATTCAAATACCAAGACGGATTCCTTGTTGGCTGATTTCCTGAGAAGCTACAGGGGAACTCTCTACAGCTTATTGCCAAGGTAATCAAAACTGGTAGTCAATGCTAAGAGGATGACTCTGGCCATAGGTTCTGGAATATCATATATGTGGATTTAAAAGTCTTGGGCCACAAGTTCTTAATCTTGATTAAACTTCAGAACAAACTGGTCTCCCAAGTGGTAAGTGTTGAGGAGACAAAATGGGACTTAGACAAGGTTCAGCCACATCATACTTCTGTTATGTGTAATTCTAGTTTCCACCAGGAGAGGAACTTGGGATTCCCTAATCACATACACACCATAAAATCCAACAGTAATGGACAAAAATCCTTCTCTTAGATAATAATGTCCATTTCTGCCAGGTTACTGGACATGTCACAGGAAATTAAATTA
>NW_006922419.1:506035-516800 GCF_000298275.1 Orycteropus afer afer
ACTACCAGAGCTCCCTCATAATGACCTAGCAAACTTTTATTTTTGTTTATAGAGATTGGTGATAGTAATGGTTAAAATTCCTCACTGGGAACAAAAGTCAAAGGGGCAAACAAATAAAAATTAAGAATTCTACAAAGTCTCACCAAGCAGAAATACAATCAAAGCACCACACCAACATAATAGCAACAAAGACAAACTATAATTGTCCTTTCCTAAAATTGTTTTCATTTGGGTTTTCTATGAAGTAGAACTCTGGTATATTCTGATGGAAAACCTAGTTATCTCTATTAATGATGATGAGGAGGAGAAGAAGGAGGAGGATTAGGATGAGGATAAATAACAGATAAAAATATATAAATTTTTCCAGGAAAAACACTTGATATGCACAGGTATCCTATGAAGTAAATATGACTCTTATCTTTTTTACAGATGAGAAAACTGAAACATAAGGATTGGATTAACTTGGTCAACTTCATGTAGATTGTCATACTCTAATTCCCACTTCTTTGTCAAGCTACTATGTTTGTTAAACACTATCCTTTGACTTTTTTTTTTTTTAATTGATCTAAGACAATTATTCTTCTTAATATGGCATTGGACCAGGCAATGTTTTGTTCTGTTGTGCACAGAGTTGCTAGGAGTTGGAATCAACTTGAGGGCACCTAACAACAACTTAATGCTTATGTGATGAGCAGGTAGACATTAATTTTGCAAGAAATTCTGCCAAGTAGTGTCCCCTCTATTTACTTATGTATATCTAGTAGTTTAAGCTTGTTAATGGTATGGTTCAAATGCCTTTTATCCTTATTGGTTCTTCCTGATGCATCTTTCAAAGAAGCATTTTAAAGATTTCTTTCATGAGTACAGATTTAGCAATTTCTTCTTGTATTGCTAAGTCCGCATCACACATTTTGAAGCTATGTTATTTGATATTAGATTGCACCTTATCAAAGTGTCATTCACAATTACATGAATATAACACATGAAGCCTTATGATGTTATATTTTCTTGGTAGAGATAACTTATTAAAATAAAATTTCACTCTGCCCTTAAATAATAAACAATAAAACTATACAGTACCTCTGATGTTGAAACATTTTCTGCTTTTTAAGAATTTTATTGTTAGTTATTTAATTACAGAGTTAGTGCTGGTAGGAAACTCAGCAATGATAATTTACACATATATTTTAATTCATTTCCACAGAGTCAACCAATAAGTGACATGTCCACTAATCTTTAGAGTGACTATCTTATATCCATAAACAGCTTTCAAAATCCTTGAGATCAATGTTTAATTTACTTCTGCGAGTCCCCATGCCACCTTGAATGCAGTTATTTAAAAAAACAAAACCAACCAACAATCAAGCACTGCCATCTTGTTGATTTGGACTCATAGCCACCCCAGTGGGTTTCCAAAGTGGTAAATCTTTATGGAAGTAGATTGTCCCATCTTTCTTCTGCAGAGAGGCTAATGGGTTTGAGCCACCAACCTTCTTGTTAGCATCAAATGCCTTAGGCACTAGGCCACCAGGGATCCTTAGAACACTGGTTAGAGAGGTTCAGTTGCTAATTGCCGAGTCAGAGACTGAGCCTTTCACAACAAAATTCATTTCTCTTGAAGGATTCATCTCACACTACTTGGAACTCAGATTAATCTTCTAAAATAAGGTTGGCTCCACTGGTTCTCACGGAAATCGCACCAGACAAGGGTGTTATTTCTAAAAGGTGAACTATTTTTTGTTTGATATTCTGTTTGAATTACTTAAGTAGAGGAGAAAAATAAAATTAGAACTAACCACAAGAAATTTACTTGTTCTCCTTTGCAAATAATTTTGTTGTGGTGGTCAAGAACACAGGATTTGGAAGTTAGCAGACTGAGTTTAAATTCAGATAATCCACACAATATTGAACTTCTCTGTACTTCAATTTCTGTTTAATTAGCATAATAATATTTCATAAAATTGAAGTTTAAATTAAAATGAATAACTATTATAACACTTTTTATGTAGATACATACAAATTATCCATCACTTCTTATCAATTATTATTACCAGTACTGTTACTCTTGCCCTGTTGTTGTTATTACTATGAGCTGTCAAGTCAATTCTAATTCCTAGCAACCCTAATGGACCTAAACATTTCTAAAGGCTGAATTCTTTATGAGAGCAGCCTTCCAGTTCTTTTCTTCAGCAGAGCCACTGGTGAGCTTCAACTCTGGACTTTTCACTCAGCAGCCAAGTGCTTAACCATTGCACCTCCGAGCTCCTTATTATTACACTAATGCCATCATTATTATTTAATAATTCAAACTCTAGCTTTAACAGTATAAGTTCTATGAGTTGGTATTTATGGAAAACTGTGCAAAGTAATTAGGTGCCTATGGCACTTGACTGCTAACCAGAAAGCTGGAGGTTCAAACGCACTAGCCACATCTCGGAAGGAAGTTTGGGCAATCTACTTCCATAGTGATACCACCTCGGAAACCCAAGGAGGAGTCACTATGAGTCAGGTCCGACTTGATGGCACATACCAACAACAACAACATGCAAAGTAGTTAATCATATTGTGCGTGTGTGTATATATTATGTGTTCAAAACATCTAAGGCTTAGTTTACTGGTGCCAGAAATTAATTAAACCACTTGATTTCCCAAAATTTCAAAATTAGCCCAGTCTGCTTTCCCATCCTACAGTGCAAAACAAATTGGATAGTGGTATTTTGAAAACGCCATTGATAAGCTGAGGCTCAGATGTATTTCACTGCTGCTTTCATTACCTAAAACACATTCAGACTCAACAGAAACTCACAGAGAGTCAAGAAAGATAGTTATTTATTTATTTTTTTCCCTAGTGTCTTACAACATGATTGTTGGATTCACAACAGACAAGTTATTTCTCCATTAGGAAATAACCTACCTTACCACCACCTAGGATTTTGTAGAATTTATTTTGTAGAAGATGTGGGCAACATTCCTCTCCAGGTGTTACAAACAGTCTCATAAGGGATGGGTATTTATCCTTCAGTCTGTGACCAATGGGACTTTATCCCAGGATGTCTCACCGTCCCAGGAGGACTTTGAATAGGCAATTACTCTTCTTCCAGGAGTATGACTTATTTATATTAAATGAAACAAAGAGAACACAATTTACTATGACAAAACCACTTAGAGCATATTTCTCCATACTTTTTGATTAAAATAATAACAGTAATAATAAACTTCAATTACACCAATCAATAGGAAATTGAAAAGATTTATTTTTCAAATTCTGTGACCTCTGCAGTGCTCACTATTAAGTCAGATACTTAAAGAAACTGCAGAATTTATCTTTGCGGAAAGGCCAAGATACAGACTCAGTGCTATTGAGAATGCTACCAAGAACCACATACTTGTTTCTGTTGTAAGAGTGACTGGAAGGAATTATTCCTCGACTGATATATTGCAGAGGGAAGAGCTTAATATTGACCAAACTTAGGTTTGGCTCTTTTTTTCCATTTCACAACAGTGAGAACTTGACCTACTTACTTGGCCCTTTTCCCACAATTTATAAATAGTGAGTAATTTTGTACTTTATCAGATTATTGAGAATTAAGGGAGATAACACATGTAAGTACTTAGTACCTTGTTAAATAGATTGTAGTCACTCAATGACTGCTAGTTTTCAGTCCCAATTATACCAGTACTTATAGCAGTATTTCGCAATACTTTTAAATGCAGCTCTAGATTTTTACTTGTTTATATTATTGACACTGGAACAGTTATATTCGTCAAGGCACTTAAGGTGCACAGAGTCGAGAATGGATAACTGCAGGGTGCTAGCCTTTAAGCAAACACTTGGTTTTTCTCCAGCTGGTGAGAAATTTAAACTTTTTTATTTTTATTTTTATTTTTTTAGCTATTAAGGGGATTTCTTTTCCAGTAAGTTAAGTATCAATGTATGTAGAAAGAAAAAAAAAATTATCTTCCCTCAACAAAATAGCATTGTGTATAAAGAATTAAAATGTGGAAAAATTGCAAAATGAAAGGATGTGCCATAATCAGCTTTCTGGTCAGCAGTCAAGTGCCTTAGGCACTACGCTACCAGAGCTCCTAATACACTTGTAAACTGACCCAAAATTTATCTTTATTTAAACCTGATACATAAAATATATTTAAAATTTGTGGTAATATAATTTCTTAGTACTACTTCTCATGGCTAAGGTAAGTGTTGTATGTGCCTGCTCTTAGAGATGAAACAACAACAAAATGTAAATAATTTTAAAACAACAATTAGATATATAATTATATTAATAATAAAGAAATGTGCTCAAGATATTTGATGTTCTCTATAGAAAAAAATACATATTGAATACAATTGGAAAATAAAAATAACACATAAAAACTTGGATAGAGCTTAAATGTATATAAGAGGTGCAAGCCAGGATGTTTCACACAATTAATAAAAATTGAGCAGTATATTTAGAATGAAAATCTCTGGTAAGGAAAAAAAAAGAAATACAATTAGTTTAATAATTTTCAATGATAAAGATAGTTTTTAGGGCCACCAATACTAAGCAGAAACTGTGACTGAAAAGAAAAGCTCATATGAGGTTAAAAAGGGAGAGGGTAAACAAGGTAGACACTATCCTCAACATACCCTTTCATTAATGCAGTAGTGTGTTTCAAAGATGCCCCTTAAAGCAGTTTAAAATATAAAATATTATATTATAAAATGACATGTAAAGGTATCAGTTCCCTGCAATATAGATCACAGAAAAAAAGAAAAGCCAAAAATCACCCACACAGAAATTCCACCACATGAACTACCTTAAATCCCTGCCAAGTCTGAAGACTAATTCTCCTTCTGGAAGGTTTGTTTTAGCTCCATGACACATGCCCCCAAACCTAACTCTTACAGTAGAGTAACCATGTAAAGAACAGATTTCCCCCTGCTACCCATATCTCCTGCTGGGAAATTTCAACTCACCTTCTAAATTTCAAGACTTGAATTGATCATTTACTTTGTGATTTATCATTGGAGGTTACCATAATATGTTCCCAAATGCTGGAGTCATTTAAAGCCTGAATCTATACAGATTTGCTTTTGGAACACACATAGTTTTGTCACAGAAATTGTTCTTTGTGAGTGACTCTCAAGAAAGCATTCTTCACATCTTTGTTCCTCAGACTATAGATCAGTGGGTTCAGCATTGGAATGACAATGGTATAGAATACAGATGCCACCTGTGCCTGGGTGAGGGAGGAAGTGTTATCAGGCTTTAAATATGTGAAAACCAGGGACCCATAGAAGATGATTACACCGATTAGGTGGAATGTGCAGGTGGAGAAGGCTTTCTGCCTGCCTGCTGTAGACTGTATCCTCAGGATGGCTGACATGATGGCAGTGTAAGTGAGGGTGATGATCAGAAGAGAACTAAGAAGAGTGAATGCAGCTAATACAATGATCATCATCTGTGTGCTGAATGCATCCACACAGGGCAGGGCCAAAAGGACAAGGGTGTCACAGAAAAAATGATTAATGCAGGAGTCACAGAATGTCAAACTGCTTATCACACAAATGCATACCAGAGAAATTGTGAAACCAACAACATAGGGTATGATTCCCAGCGAGCTGCACACTTTCTGGGACATAACCACTGAATAGAGTAAGGGATTACAGATTGCTACATAGCAGTCATAGGCCATGGATCCCAGAAGAAAACATTCACTACACAGCAGACCGACAAAAAAGTACATTTGGACAAAGCAGCCAACAAAGGAGATGGTTTTCTGGTTGGATGGAAAATTGACCAGAGACTTGGGGGTAATGGTGGAGGAATACAATAGGTCAATGAATGCCAAATTGCTCAGGAAAAAGTACATAGGTGTATGAAGCTGAGAGTCAATTTTAACTAGCATGATTAGTCCAAGGTTCCCGAGGACAGTGAATAGATAAATAAATAGGAACATCAAAAAAAGACTGACTTGGATTTCAGGGTCGTTTGCAAATCCAGAGAGGATGAAGAAAGTCACTTCTGTGTCATTGGACACAGCCATTTATTTCAACAGATGGTCTTGATTGACCTGATGCAGAAGAATAATAAAAATCAGAGGATTCAAGTCTGAAGACCTAAACATCAGAGTTTACTTGTACTCAAATCATGATATATTGACATATGAGCAGATATTCAATGGCTTCAAGTTAGCTGAGGACTTATATTCTTTTCTTATCTTACACAATTGGCAGATAGTAATATAAAAAATCCCAAATTCACAATTGTGTAGAATTGATGACACTCCCCCCAAATATCTTTCTAGAATGATTTAAAGTGCCTAAGGCACTTGACTCCTAACCAGAAGGCTGGTGGCTCAAACCCACCAGCCACTCCTAGGAAGGAAGGTTGGGCAATCTACTTCTGTAGTGATACTGCCTCGGAAACCCAAGGAGGTGTGGCTATGAGTCGAGTCCAACTCGACGGCAAATAACAACAACCTCAGACATACCATCCGCTACACTAGTCTATTATTAAGTTTGAAATTGCACAATTGACAATTTCTATTAGAATTAATCATATTATACACCCATTGCCATTGAGTCAATTCTGACTCATGGAAACCCTACAGGACTGGTCAGACCTTCTCTATAGTGTTTCCAGTGCTGTAATCTTTACAGAAGCTGACGACCACATCTGTGTCCCACAGAGCAGCTGATGGACTCAAAGTATGGGCTTTCAGTTAGCAACCGAGTGCTTTAACCACTGCACTGCCTTCATTCCTCAATTACACTATTAGAGAGGAAAGAGCTCGTTGGAAAATGGAGATCCCATGATTTGTGAATTTAATTGTGTCTGTTTGTTTGTTGCTTTCTTTACACCTGACAGCTACTCTACAAGGGTTTTTGAAAGAGGTGAATAAAATCCTAGATTAGATGTACACTTCTAATACTTCAATTGACTACATAAAGCCTTTCTAGAGTTTGTAAAAAATATATACGTATAGAAACCAAAGAAGAAAACAGAAAATTGGAAATTGCCTGCTTATTTTTCACATTTATTTAAAAATTCTTTGTCCTTTGATCACAGTTCTCTTCTCTTTTGGTGAGCTAAGACCAGTTGAGAAACTTAATATTTGACATATTTCAAGTTAGTTTGTGAAGGTATGTGGGAAACAAAGATTTTTCCCCCCCAGTAGAAAGCACGTAGTTATCTGTATGGCAACAGGTCACTTCTTTGACAGACAGTGAGTGATTTATCAAGTATTAGATTGCCAATTCAATTGACATAAATTTCTGATAAATATAATTGAAAATAACATGTACAGTTAATTCATGTTGGTTTCAGATCTATAACACTCTACTTAATCAAGTCAAAGAATTTGATGCTATATAAGTGTATTTAATCTGTTAATATCCACACAGTTATTATTTATCCATGTATTCATTGAGCAAACATTTGTTTAGTGAGGGCATTTTGCCTTGCTTCTGATTTTAAAACCACTTTTCTTGGGCTTACTGGAAGATGCAGACAAATAAAAAGAGTATTTCTCATTATGGGAAATACATCCACAAACACAGTTTTAAATAGAGTAAGGTAACTATATTAGACTTACCTGGAATTCAGTCACCCAAAAAAATCTCCTCTTTCAACAGTCTTCTTATTTTCAAGTTTCTGATCAGACAACAAAGAAAAAATATTGAACAATTTCACCAAAGTCATCATTATTTTTTTTGCATATATATGCCTCATCTATGATTCTGAATCTTACAATGTATCAATGTAATGGCCTGCATCTGTTGTTATTTAGCACAGTGCTTTACATCTTATATAATGGATGCCTGTTGTGCTTGTTATGTTCCATCGAGTGGGACCCGACTCACTGAGACCCCTCCTTGGTGGTAACACTATGATAGTAGATTGTCCAACCTTCCTTCTGAGGATTCCTATAAATGTGAAAATATATTGATTTTGTTGGTGATCATACTGGGTATTATGTATATTTCCTTCAATTGATGAGAAAAAACAGAAAATGAATTAAGATAATTATTTCTTTAATCTCTATTTATAGTTTAGCTCAAACCTAGACTTCTATTCAGGCTTTCTTCTGTTTTTCTCTGTATTTCTAAAGCAATGTCATGATAATGAGATTTCTTCTGCAATCTAGTGTATTAAACAATCTTCTTATACCAGTGTCTCTTCCTCAGACTCCCAACTCAAATGGTAAAGGAATTGGGCAGTTCGCTTTTTTCGTCTTTTGAGATTTATATTTTAATAACAACCTAAGGTATTTTCGTAATTTGCTTTGGATACATAAAAACAATTAACTGCTCCAACATCCATGACCTTCACTTTTATCTATGTCAGTGTAAATGGTCACACATATATTAAAAAAGTTAATTGATAATCCTTAAAATAACATATATATATATATATATATATATATATATATATATATAACAAAATATGATATATGCTTACTAGTATACAATAGATATTTTAAAGTTCTATAGGGACTGCAGTGAGCTTTTGATAGGGATTACTATGGTTTTGCATAATTGTTTCCATTACACATGACCTGCACATATATCATATTAACATCATTATCACTGATCCTCATCATCAAGATATCTAAATTTAAGGACCCCTTACCACATGACAAAAATAGTTTTAGGAATGTAGATTTGTAATCTCATTACAGTGAGTGAAATTGTTTTTGTTGCCCTTAGGTACCTTCAAGTCACCACCCACTCCTAGCACAACTGTGTGCAACAGAGAAAATAGTGCCAGGTCCTGTACTAACCTCACAATCCTTGATATACGTAGGCCCATAATTGCAGCCATTATTTCAACCCATATCGGTGAGAACCTTCCCTTATTTTGCTGATTCTCCACATTAGCAAGCATGATATCCTTCGCCAGGGAACGGTGCCTTCTGACAACATGACCAGAATAGGTGAGATGAAGTCTGGCCATTCTCACTTCCAAGGACCATTCCCACTTCACTTCTTCCTGGACAGATTTGTTAGTTCTTCTGGCAGTGCATGGTACTCTGAGTATTTTTCGGCAACACCACAACACAAAAGCATCAACTCTCTTTTCGTCTTCCACATTCATTGTCCAGCTTTCACATGCACATGAGGCTACAGAAAACACTTTGGCCCGGGTTAGGCACACATTAATCTTCAAAGAGACGTCTTTGTTCTTTAGCACTCTAAAGAGCTCTTTTGCTGCAGATTTGCCCAATGTAATGTTGTTGTTAGGTGCCGTTAAGTCGCATCTGACTCATCGTGACCCCATGCACAGCAGAACGAAACACCGCCTGATCCCGCGCCAGCTCCATGATTCCTGCTATACTTGAGCTCATAGTCACAGCCACCGTGTCAATCCACCTCGTCGAAGGCCTTACCCTCTTTCATCAACCCTCTACCTTACCAAGCATGACACCCTTCTCCAAGGACTAGTCCTCTCTGACAACATGATCAAAGTAGGTGAGAGGACGCCTGGCAGTACTCGCTTCCAAGGAACACCTTGGCTGCACTTCCTCCAGGACAGATCTGTTAATTCTTTTAGCAGTCCATGGTACCTTCAGCATTCTTCTCCAGCACCACAACTCAAAAACATTAACTCTTCTTTGGTCTTCCTTATTCATTGTCCAGCTCTCACATGCATATGAGGCAATTGGAAATATGGCTTGTGTCAGGCCACATTATTCCTCAAGGAGACATCCTTGCTCCTCAGCACTTGAAAGAGTTCCTTCGCAGCTGACCTACACAGTGCTACATGTCATCTAATGTCCTGACTGCTGCTTCCATTGGCCTCGATTGTAGAACCAAACAATGTGAATTCTTTGAGAACCTCAATCTTTTCTCCGTTTATTGTGATGCTGCTCATTGGTCCAGTTGTGAGGATTTTAGTCTTTTTATATTGAGATGTAATCCATACTGAAGACTGTGTTCCTCACTCTTCATCAGTAAGTGCCTCAAGTCATCCTCACTTTCAGCAAGCAAAGTTGTATCATCAGCATATCTCAGGTTATTAAAGATTCTTCCTCTAATCCTGATGCTATGTTTTTCTTCATATAGTCCAGCTTCTCAGATTATTTGCTCAACATATAGATTGAATAAGTGTGGGAAAAGAATACAACCCTGACACACTCCCTTCTTGATTTTAAACCATGCAGTGTCCCCTTTTTCCGTTCGAATGACAACCTCCTGGCCAAGGTACAAGTTCCTCATGAATACAATTAAGTGTTCGTGAATTCCCATTCTTTTCAATGTTATCCATAATTTGTTATGATGCACACAATCAAATGCCTTTGCATTGTCAAGAAAGCACAAGGAAATATCTTTCTGGTATTCTTTGCCCTGAGCCAAGATCCATCTGACAGCAGCTATGATATCCCTTGTTCCACGTCCTCTTCTCAATCCAGCTTGCACCTCTGGAAGTTCTCTGTCAATATACTGCTACAACTGTTTTTGAATTATCTTCAGTAAGATCTTACTTGCGTGTGATATTAATTATATTGTTCCATAATTTCCACATTCTGTGGGATCACCTTTCTTTGTAGTGGGTACAAATATGGATCTCTTCCAGTCAGTTGGCCAGGTAGCTGTCTTCCAAATCTCTTGGCATAACCTCTTGCCACAGATGTAGACAATCTGATACCTGTGTACTCCATCAGGTGAAGTCCATGTGTACAGCCACTGTTTGTGTTGTTGAAAAAAGGTGCTTGCAATGAACAAGTCATTGGTCTTACAAAATTCTACCATGCGAGTTCCAGCATTATTTCTGTC
>NW_006922419.1:517185-521392 GCF_000298275.1 Orycteropus afer afer
AGCTCACTAATGCCTAGGATTACCCACCAGCCACTCCTCGGAAGGAAGGTTGGGCAATCCTACTTCCGTAGTGATACTGCCTCGGAAACCCAAGGAGGAGTCGCTATGAGTCAGGGCTGACTCGACGGCACATAACAACAACAACAACAATGCCTAGGATATCAATCTTTATACATTCCATTTTATTTTTGACAACTTCCAATTTTCCTAGATTCATACTTCTTGCATTCCATGTTCCAATTATTAATGGATGTTTGGTGCTGCTTCTCCTCAATTTGAGTGGTGCCATGTCAGCAAATGGAGGTCTCCATAGCTTTACCTTATCCATATGAGTAAGGCTGATTTTATTCCGATAATGCAGCTCTTTCCCAGTCCTACTTTGAGAGCTTTCCAAGCCAAGTAACTCATCTTCTTCCTCTGTATTGGACAATGTTTCTGGACTATTCATAAAGTTGTGCAGTAATGTATCAGACACTGTTTCTCTGCTATTCATAATGTTTCCCCTGGCCAATTCTTTGAGCAGTGGATGGCCTCCTCCTTCTTCCTAGTCTGTCTCAGGCTGCAAGCTGGGCTGATACCTGTGCAACAGGTGTACCCCACTGGGTTTGAAACACCAATGGCACAACCTCAAGACTCACAGCAACACATCACCAAAGTAGGACAAACCAACAGGCAAGTTTGTCTCCTTTAGCTGTAGTAAACCACTCCAACCACCCTTACCTGGATCCCTGCAGCTCACTCCTCTATCTATTCCTATCTCCTTTCCCTTTTCTGTTTTCTCCCTTCTTCCCACCTTGCTGCTTGTGAGGGGGTGGCCTGGGTTCCCTCTCCTCACCTGGCTTCCTGCGGTTGATTCCTCGATCTGTTCCTATCCCCTTTGTCTTTTCTGTCCTCTACCTGCCTTCCCGCCTCGCTCCTTGTGGGGGGTGGCCTGGGTTCCCTCTCTTCACCTGGGTCCCTGCGTCTGACTCCTCGATCTCTTCCAGTCCCCGTTGCCTTTTTTTGTCCTCTCCCTGCTTCCCGCCTAGCTGCCTGTTCTTAAGTCCCTGGAATCCAAATGAGAATGCTATCACTTTAAAATCCAAAATGTAATAAGCCCAATGTAACAAGTCATCTGATTTATTGACTGCTGCTACATTTGGAGTTGATTGTAGAACTAAGTAGTATGAAATCTTTGACAATTTCAATCTTTTCTCTATTTATTGTGATGTTGCTTATTGGTCCAGTAGTGAAGATTATCATTTTCTTTATGGTGAGGTGTAATCCATACAGTGGACTATAGTCTGGTAGTTAGTGAGTCTTTCTCCAATCCTGATGCCACATCCTTCTTCATGTAGTCCAGCTTCTCAGATTATTTGCTCCACATACAGATTGAATAAGTATGGCGAAAGAATACAACCCTGACACACTCCCTTTCTCATTTTAAACCATGCAGTATCCCCTTACTCTGCTTGAATGACAGCCTCTTGATCTATGTACAGTTTCCTCATGAGCACAATTAAGTGTTCTGGAATTCCCATTCTTCTCAACGTTATCCATAATTTGCTATGATCTGCAAAATGAAATGCTTTTGAATAGTCAATAAAAAACAAGTAAACATTTTTGTGGTATTCCTTGCTTTCAGTCAAGATCCATCTGACATCAACAATAATATTTCCTATTCCATGTCCTCTTCTGAATTGAGCTTGCATTTCTGGAAGGTCCCTGTCAGTATACTGCTGCTAATATTTTTTTGAATCATCCTCAGCAAGATTTTACTTATGTGCGATATTAAAGATATTGTTCACTAATTTCCACATTCTGTGGGATCGCCTTTCTTTGGAATGGATAAAAATATGGATCTCTTTCAGTCAGTTGGCCAGGTAGCTGCATTCCAAATTTCTTGGCAGAGAAATGTCAATGTCCCCAGTGCAGCATCCGTTTGTTGAAACATCTCACTGAGTATTTTCATCAAATATGGGAAACTGTTTTATTTTTCCCCAATTTCTTCAGTGCAGCTTTGATTTCTTCCTTCAGTATCATTGGTTTCTGGATCATATGCCAATCCTCAGTTGGATGAACATTGACCAATGTTTATTGGTAGTGACTCTGTGCATTCCTTTCATCTTCTTTTGATGTTTCCTGCAATATTCAATATTTTGCACATAGAAACTTTCAGTATTGCAACTGAATGCTTCAATTTTTTCTTCATTTCTTTCAGCTTGAGTAACAATGAGAATGTTCTTCCCTTTTGGTTTTCTAACTCCAGGTCTTTGAACATTTCCTTATAATAATTGATTTTGTCTTCTCGAGCTGCTCTTTGAAATCTTCTGTTCATCTCTGTAATCTTGTCATTTCTTCCATTTGCTTTACCTACTCTCCATTCAAGGGCAAGTTTCAGAGTCTCTTCTGACATCCTTCTGGTCTCTTCTTCCTTTCTCTTTTTTATTTTTATTTTTTCAATCACCTTTTGCTTTCTTCATGGATGATGATCTCGATGATATCCCACAATTCCTGTTTTTGGTCATTGGTGTTCATTGCATCACATCTATTCCTTGGATGGTCACTAAATTCAGGAGTGATATAATCAAGGACATATTTTGGCTCTCATGGAGTTGTTGACATTGTCTTCAATTATGAGCAGCTGATAATCTGTTCCACAGTCAGGTCCTGGCCTTGTTTTGGCTGGACATATAGAGCTTCTCTATTTCCTCGTTCCACAGATGAAGTCAATCTGATTCCTGTGTATTTCATCTGAAAAAATCCACTTGTATAGCCACCTTTTATGTTGTTGAAAAAAAAGACATTTTCAATGAATACATCATTGGTCTTGCAAAATTCTAACATGTGAGATCCAGCGTCATTTCTGTAACTTAGTCGCTATTTTCCAACTACGAGTGATTCTTCCTTGTTTCCAACTTTTCCATTCAAGCACCAGTAATAATCAACTCATCTTGATTATATGTTTGGTCAATTTCTGATTGCAGAAGTTGTTAAAAATCTTCAATTACCTCATCTTTGGCTTTGGTGCATGGTATGTAAATTTGAATAATAGTAGCATTAACTGGTCTTCCTTGTTGGCATATGGGTATTATGCTATCACTGACAGCATTGAACTTCAGGATAGATCTTGAAACATTCTTTGTGATGACGAATGCCATGTCATTCTTCTTCAATTTGTCATTCCCAGCTCAGTAGGTCATACAGTTCTCTGATGAAAAATGGCCAAAACCAGTCCATTTCACCTCACTAATGCCCAGGATATCCATCTTTATGCATTCCATTTCATTTTTCACAACTTACAGTTTTCCTAGATTCATCTTTGCCCATTCCATGTTCTAATTATTAATGGCTTTTTGTACCTGTTTCTTCACATTTCGAGTCATGCCACATCAGCAAATGGAGGTCCTGAAAGCTTTATTCCATCTACATCATTAAGGTCCACTCTATTCTGAGGAGGAAACGCTTCCCCCGTCATATTTTGAGTGCCTTCCAACCTGATGGGCTCATGTTCCTGCACTATATTGGACAGTGTTTCATTGTTATTCATAAAGTTTTCCAGTGATATATCAGTGTCTCCCTGCTATTCCTAAGGTTTTCACTGGCTAATTCTTTGAGAAGTGGGTGGCCTCTTCCTTCTTCTGAGTCTGTCTTAGCCTGGAAGCTCTGCTGAAACTTGTCCACCATGAGTGACCCTGTTGGTATTTGAAATACTGGTGGCATAGCCTCCAGCCTCACAGCAACATCTAAACCACCACAGTTTGACTAACTGATAGATGAGTGGTAGGAGTGGTAGAATAGTACATTTTATTTCTATACTGGATTATTTTTATTTTTTTTTAGAAATGATGCTATCACAGGAATAAAACATGCACATTAGGAAACAAATGGAATGCAATTACATTAAAAGGAAATAAAAATCAATCAAAACTGTTGTTAATATTTTGATGTATTTTCTTTCAATTATTTTTCTTTGTGTATAAAATGCTTACTTGTAAGTGTCCTCACTTCTTGACATGAATATTCATGAGCAGATGGTTGACACTCTGAGTAATCATAAGGAAAGCATGGGATGAGCTCCACCCAGGTTTGGCAATGTCAACTAATTCCTGTATGCAAATGTGTGCAACTTGGTGTATGACTTTAGTATACTGCAATTTTGTTTTAGAAAAAGAAAAATGAAAGAAGAAAGAATAAAAATAAAGATGCTCAGCCTGGTAAAGATTTT
>NW_006922419.1:521598-528353 GCF_000298275.1 Orycteropus afer afer
TTATATATATATATGCCAGTGGAATCCATCCTATTAAAATGCTAATAAAGGAAAAGAGATTATCACAATGCATTCAGAAAATTTACTTGAAAAGGTCAATACCTAGTCATGATCAAAAAGAAACAAACAAATAAAGAAAATTTCCTCAGTCTTTTCAAAGACATCATGGAACACCTCTGGCTAACTATTTAGTTAATGGAAGTCTATTTTTTTGCCTCCTAATGATCTGAAACGGTAAGAATGTACATTCACTTGTGTTCCATGAATTAATCTAGATAGGACAGAAATGAAAAGGAAATAAAAGATTGGAAAATGCACAGAGAGGAAAAGAACGAAATTTGTTTTAATTCTGATTTCAAAATCCACAAAAATACATAAGATAAAATAAATGAATATAACAGTATATTATGAAAAAGTCAATATGTGAAAACTAATTTTATTTCTAGATACCAAAAATATGTTCCAGAAAAATCTTGTATTCTGATTCCTCATTTATAGTTTTTCTGAATGCATTGTGATGATCTCTTTTCCTTTATTAGCATTTTAATATGACGAATTTCACTGTGTAGTTTTTGAATATTTACCCTGACTTTAGAATTGGAGAAAGACTCATTAACAATCTGAAATATACACATAAAATAACCTTGATTGCTTATTGTGAAGAAGACTTGAATAATTTACAGACGAAACTCAAATATTACATCTGTCAGCAGGGATTGCACATCAACATGAAGAAAGCTAAAATCCTCCTAAAAGGTTCAATAAATGAGATCATGAAAAATGGAGAAATGATTGAAGTTGTCAAGGATTTCATTTTACCTGGATCCACAATAAATACCCATGCAAGCAGCAGTCAAGAAATCAAAACTCTTAGATATAAATTTTTTGAATTCATTTGTGAATACTTTTGTTACCATTTTATTTTATCAAATATTTTGAATATATGAGTATCAATGACACAAACCTGCTATTATATTTTCTACAATATGCATTTCAAATTTTGGTATTAGCCTTATACTCGACCCATATTATGATTTTGGAAGAGATCCTCTTACTCATTTTTCTGTGCTATATTTTCATTGATTCTTCATGAAATATTTGACAGAAATTTCCACTGAAAGGCCCGAGTTAAAAAAAATATATATATAGCAGTTTTCTTTCTCTTTCCTGTTTTTATTTTCTTTGAGGAAGTGGCTTTTGTATATTTATAATTGTGAATATAATTTTTAGTATAGCATGAGCTATCCATACATTTTCTTTCACAGTGACTTTTGATCATTGTATTTCTTTTAAAATTTTCCCATTTGTTTTCAATTTTTAAATTTTGTCATATATATGTTTGTAATATTCAAGGTTGTGCCCTTTCACCATACTTATTTAACTTGTATACTGAGCAAACAATCTGAGAAGCTGGAGTATATGAAGAAGAACGTGGCATCAGGATTGGAGGAGGACTCATTAACAATCTGTGACACGCAGGTGATACAACTTTGTTTGCTGAAAGTGAGGATGACTTGAAGCATTTACTGATGAAGATTAAATACTATGGTCTACCATATGGATTATATCTCCATATAAAGAAGACAAAAATCCTCACAAGTGGTCCAATGAACAGCTTCATGGAGGATGGAGAAAAATTAAATGTGTCAAAGATTTCATATGACTTGATGTTACAATGAACATCAATGGAAACAGCAGTCAAGACATCAGATGACGTATTGCATTGGGCAAATCTGCTGCAAAAGACCTGTTTCTAGTGATGAAGAGGAAAGATGTTTCCTTGAAGAATTAAGGTGTGCCCAACCCAAGCCATGGTATTTTCAATCACCTCTTATGCACGTAGTTGATGCTTTTGAGTCGTGGTGTTGGTGAAGAATCTTAAGAGTACTATGGTCTGCTAAAAGGACAAAGAAATTCTTTCTGGAGAAGTGTACCCAGAATGATTTTTGGAAGCAAGAATGGCCAGACTTCATCTCAACTACTTTGGTCATGTTCTCAGAAGGAGCCATTCCCTGGAGTAAGATATCATGCTTGGTAAAGTGGAGGGTCAGAGAAGAAGGGGAAGGGGGAAGGCTCTCAACAAGATGGATAGGTCAGTGGTTGCAATGATCTGCTCAGTTATAGCAAGGATCATGAGGCTGGCACAAGAGCAGGCAGTATTTCTTTCTACTGTATGCAGGGTTGCTATGAGTCAGAGATGACTCTGTGACACCTAACAACAACAATATTCCCTATTACATGTGAAATCTGGAGTTATTTATGTCTTCTTTCCAATTACTGAAATTTATCCATTTTATTAATTGTCTTCAAAACAGGAATTTTCAACTGTATTTGTTTCTCTATTGTTTATCTGTTTCATTCATCTCTATGTTTTATGTGTCATGTTATTCCTTTAACTGAATAAGCATTGGATAATTTGTTCTTATTTATAACTTGTCAAAACTTTGATCATTGATACAAGGCCTATCTTATTTAACATGTAATGTTTCTCTTTCCTCTAAGGGCTGCTAAGCTGGATCCACAATTTGTAATGTAGTGTTTCTTAATTATTATCCAGTTGGTCAACTTTTCATATTTTCTAATGTCTCAATGAGAAGTAGAAATTTGAGCAAAGACTTGAAGAAAGAGTTAGTCATGCATACATATGGGGAGAAAGTGTTCTAGGTGTGGGGAATGCCAGTCAAAGGCCAAGTGCAGAGGCTGAGAAATGCAGTTTGACAAATAGCAGGGAGACGAATCTTATAAGAATGGCATTTAGCTCGTGGGGGTGAAAGAGAAAATAAACAACAAAGCATGTAAATGTTGATGGTGATAATGCTATGGAGAAAAATGTTGAGTGGATACATATTATAGTTAAATTGTAACTTAATTTTTTTTCAAGAGATGGAAACCCTGTCATATGTTCTTAAATATAGGAAGAACTTCTTGGACTCTGTGACCTCCTCCATGAATAGAATGAGGCAAAAGTGATATTGCATGCCTTTTGAAATAAAAAACAAAATAATAATGATGCAACCCCCATCTGCCTCTCTTTTTCAGGACCCTCTCCTCTGAAACCCAGCTACCATCTTCTAAGAAAGCAGAAACTGGCCCACATGGAAAGATCACATAGAGATGTACTGAGTCTCCAGCATCAATTATTTTCCCAATCAACCATCACAAGTTAGTGAACATTTAGATGTTGAGTCATCCAGCTGAAAATGTACATATTTTGGAAAAGAAACATATCATTTCTAGTTTCTAAAATATCTGACTTCCAGAATCCATGCTTAGCCATAAATTGGTTTAAGCAAAAAAAATGTCAGTACTTGTGCTTTATTCAATAGCTTGAAATATGTTTGTGTGATGTGGCATGCCCCCATGTGTGTCTGTCATTGCCATCACAAAAACATGTTCCACTATCCCACTGGTGCAAGTAGGATAAGGGACACATGGGAGTAGATGTGGACACAAGAGCCTGGAGCTCAGCCTAGATCAATTATGTAGCTAGCATGCACATGCATGAATGAGTATTGTAAAAAGGGTGTTTGAAGGAACTGAATTTTGCCTGATTCATCTTGCAGTATGATGATTGCAATAAATAATTGATCACCAAGTCTTACAATTGAAGATAAATTGGGGGGAGGAACCATATTTATACATAGTGGTAATGGCATAATCACACAGAGAATAATCATCTCTAATAACTCTGAAAACAGAACTTTGACTATACCCTCCTAGAAAGAGATGACATAAGGAAAAAAGGAACCACAGGAAATCCTAAACTACATTTTAAAGTGTTATTGTTACTAAAAATCTAGTCATTACTTTGAACCAAAAGGAAACATATAGACATACATTTACATTCACACACATATTGGAATATATGCACTGTAGAATGAAGTACATTGAGAAGAATGGGAATTCCAGAATGCTTGTTAGTCTCATGAGGAACTTGTACTTTAATGAGGAGGCTGTCGTTCAAACAGAACAAGGGGTTGTATCCTTTCACCATAATTATTCAATCTGTATGCTAAGCAAATAATCCAAGAACCTTGACTATATGAAGAAGAACGTGGCATCAGAACTGGAGGGAGCTCATTAACAACTTGAGATACCCAGATGACACAACTCTGCTTGCTGAAAGTGTGGACAACTTGGAGCACTTACTGATGAAGATAAAGACTACAGTCTGCAGTACACATTATATCTCAATATAAGAAAACAAAAATCTTCACAAGACCTATAAGCAGTATCATGGTAAATGGAGAAAAGATTGAAGTTGTCAAAGACTTCATATTACTTGGAACTGTATGCAACACTAATGGAACCTGAAGTCAAGGTATCAAACATAACATAGCATTGGGCAATTCTGCTGCAAAGGTCCTCTTTCAGGTGCTGAAGAGTAAAAACATCTTGTCAAAGACTAAGATGTGCCTAGCCCAAGTAGTGCCTAAGACATTTAACTGCTAACCAGAAGGCTGGTAGTTCAAACACACTAGCAACTCCTTGGAAGGAAGATTGGGCAAACCCACAGAGGGGTCACCTTGAATCAGATCCAACTTGACAGCAGTGAGTTTGGTTTTTGGTTTAACATAAGCCATGGTATTTTTAATCATCTCATATGCATGTGAGAGCTGGTCAATGAATAAAGATGATCAAAGAATCTTTGATGCTTTTGAGTTGTGGTGTTGGCAAATAATGGTCAAAGTACCATGGACTGCTAAAATAAGTAACAAATCTGTCCTGGATGAAGTGCAGCCAGAATACTCCTTGGAAGCAAGAATGGCCAGATTTCATCTCACCTACTTTGGTAATGTTGTCAGAAGGGACCACTCTCTGCAGAAGGATGTCATGCTTGGTAAAGTGGAGGGTCAACAAAAGATTGACATGGTGACTGCAGCCATGGGCTCAGGTATAGTAGGGATCTACTTCTGTGGAGATACCACCTCGGGAACCTAAAGAGCTGTCTTCGTTATGAGTCAAATCAAGTCGATAACAATGTTTTTTGTTTGTTTTGTTTTATTTTTTGTTAGTCTGTCACTGGTAGGAAAATACACCCTTCTTCTGTGGAAGGACTGGAAAGTTACATGACAAAAGGTGGAAATCCAGAGAAAGTAAAGAATCTAGAACAATAGTCCTATCTACCTAAATACAAATCTTCCTGAGATAAAAATGTTTTTTTACATGTACTAGTAGGCCCTGACTTACAGTAAGGTTCTCTTCAGATGACTACACCATCATAAGTTGATTCTGGCATAATTTAAATTTTTTTTTTTTAACTTTCATTATCATTGTCTTTTATTATCAATATTTTTATAAATAAGATCTTTATTTGTCTTGGAGGGTTTGAAATATTACATCTGAGAATGATAACATCAGCAAATCATGTGCTGCACTATTGTAATTAGTATATATCACTAAGGTAGCTCTGGTGCCATAGTTCCTGAAGCATTTGACTGCTAACCAGCAGCCTGGTGGTTCAAACCCACCAGCCACTCCTCAAAATGAAGATTGGGCAAGATGTCATTAAAATTTGCACATGGCCATCTAAGGTACAACTATTGGTTTCTCCTCATTGGGAGCAATGATGACTGAAGAAAATCAAAGGCACATGGAAACAATTAGTCCACGGGACTAGTGGACTATGTGAACCTCAGCCTCTACCACTCTGAAACCCAAATAATTGGATGGTGCCCAAATACCACTGCTGCCTGCTCTGAAAAGCACCTAGGAGGTCCTAGTTAGGGTTGGGGGGAATGTAAAGTGAATCTCACAATTGTAAGACAACTTTGAGCCAAACAGTAAACTGGCATATGGTTATTATGAGTCAGAATTGACTTGATGATAGTGGGTTATTTTGATTTACAGCATGACCAGTAACAGCATGGGAGAGCTCACTCCTTAGAGGTATCACCATATGAGATCAAACAGGCAGCATTTGGTCAGGGATAAAGCTTCAAAGACAGGAATGGTTAGGAAAAGATGAATGGCAATGGCAACCACAGGGATGAAGTGGGAAGAGTGCTGCTATACTATGAATACTACATTCAATGTCAAGATACTAAATGTCTAGTTGTTGAATGGAAAAACATTTTGTTTTTTAAACTTTCACTCAAATAAATAAATAAAGAGATGTGCAAAAATAGATCATCATATGTGTGGTTTGTCATAACTGGAAGACATCATAAAATGAGAACTACCTGTATTTTTACCATAATTTTAATAATAATAATAATGGTATCTTCTACTCTTTGTCCTTTCTGATTTAATTCTTTTAGGTATATAAGACTTTCCTGTGACTCTATAGGGAAAAAAAATATATATTGAAAAAAGAAAAAAAGAATTTTCAAGGAAGTCTTCAGTGAACAGAAAACATTTTAGCAACTTGAAAGAAGTAAAGTAGTAAGCCATACAAATATCTACAGACAGTGAGGGTTAGGCACATGGAGATTTTACAGTAAAACTGTGTTTTATAAAGTATGAACACAAATAAAAGAAATACATATGCTTCTTAAAATAAGACACAATAGACTTACAGGCTGACTGCCAAAATTGTATTTATTGAAACCTGATAGATAAAAAAATATTTTAAATTAAAAGGGAGAATTCAAATCTGTGGATGTAAAATTTATTACTCCTTATTAGGATGGGCAAGTAAAGTGTAATATGTTTTTCCTCCTGGAGACAAAACAACAAAAAATGTGCATAATTTTAAAAGAACAAGTAGACTCACTGCCATTGAGTCGATTTGACTCATAGCGACCTCTCCTTGA
>NW_006922419.1:529373-530019 GCF_000298275.1 Orycteropus afer afer
AAACACACATACAGAGTTCCCACCACATGAACTACTTTAAGTCCCTGCCAAGACTAAAGGCTAATCCTCTTTATGGAAGGTTTGTTTTAGATATATGAGATATGACACACACAAAAAAAAATAATAATAATAATTACAGTTAAAAAACAATCGACATGATTATCAGATTTTTCAATATTACCCACACCTTCTAGTCTGCTTAATACTTGAAACTCAGTGAAATGACCATAATCTTTTTTGTTCTTATATTTCTTTGTATAAGTTCTGTAATCTTTCCTACTTTGCTTTTGATAGTTCAGTTGCCATTTCTAATTATTAGTATAATTTTTGAGAGCTTATGTTTTAATTCTCTAATTTTATGCTCTCAACTGGCCAATCACTGAGAAAACAGAACATCACACGACATTGGGAGTCAATGTAATCGCTTGTTTACGTACGTTAATATGACCATCTTCTCACATTGATGATCACGCATGGATTCTTGCAGTGCTCAGGTAGCTTTTATTAGCTGTGCATGTTTATGTTCTAAATAATGATATGCCTTAATAAACTCCTAATAAATAACTCAGTAAACTCCCACATAAACAAATAAATTACAATTCACCTCCTAAATTTCAAGACCCAAATTCAGCATTAATATGTGTTA
>NW_006922419.1:530289-546197 GCF_000298275.1 Orycteropus afer afer
CCTGGGTGAGGGAGGAAGTGTTATCAGGCTGTAAATAGGTGAAAATCAGGGACCCATAGAAGATAGTTACACCCATGAGGTGGGATGTGCAGGTGGAGAAGGCTTTCTGCCTCCCTGCTGCAGACTGGATCCTCAGGATGGCTGAAATGATGGCAATGTAAGTGAGGGTGATGATCAGAAGAGAACTAAAAATAGTGAATGCAGCTAAAACAAAGATCACCATCTGTGTTCTGAATGCATCCACACAGGACAGGGCCAAAAGGGCAGTGGTGTCACAGAAAAAATGATTAATGCTGGAATCAAAGAATGTCAAACTGCTTATCACACAAATGGATATCAGAGAATTTGTGAAGCCAATCACATAAGGCATGGTTCCCAGCCAGTTGCACACTTTCTGGGACATAACCACTGAATAGAGTAAGGGATTACAGATTGCTACATAGCGGTCATAGGCCATGGATCCCAGAAGAAAACATTCACTACACACCAGACCAACAAAAAAGTACATTTGGACAAAGCAGCCAACAAAGGAGATGGTTTTCTGGTTGGATAGAAAATTGACCAGAGCCTTGGGGGTAATGGTGGAGGAGTACAATAGGTCAATGAATGCCAAATTGCTCAGGAAAAAGTACATAGGTGTGTGAAGCTGAGAGTCAATTCTAATTAACATGATTAGTCCAAGGTTCCCGAGGACAGTGAATAGATAAATAAAAAGGAACATCAAAAAAAGACTGACTTGGAGTTCAGGGTGATTTGCAAATCCAGACAGGATGAAGAAAGTCACCTCTGTGTAATTGGACACAGCCATTTATTTCAGCTGATGTTCTTGATTGACCTGGTGCAGAAGAATAATAAAAATCAGAGGATTCAAGTCTGAAGACCTAATAGAGTACAAAAAAAAGGCCAAACCCACTGCCATGGAGTCAATTCTGACTCATAGAAACCTCCATCGGGTTTCTGAGGCAGTAAATCTTTACAGAAGTAAAAACCCACCAGCAATTCCATGTTCTTCCTTCCATGGAATGGCTGGTGGATTTGAACTGCCAACGTTTTGGTTAGCAGTCCAATGCCTTAAGTACTGCACCACGAGAGCTCCATAATCAGAGTATGTGTACACTCAAATAATGAGACATTACCATTTAATGACTTCAAATTAGCTGAAGGTTTGTATGATTTTCGTTTCTCACAGAATGGGCAGGTAAAAATTAAAAAAAAAAAAAAATCTCAAATTCAGAATTGTGTAAAATTGATAGCACACCCCCAAAATTTCTTTCTGAAATGATATAAATAGATTTCATGAGAGAGACCATCCTCTAGTAACCCTTGCTCATGTTTCCAAGGTGGTATCTCTTATGGAAGTAGATTGCCCAATCTTTCTTCTGAGGAGTGGCTGGTGGGTTTGCACTGCCAGCCCTCTTGTTAGCCGTCAAATGCCTTTGGTACTATGCCAACAGAGCTCCCACCATTCTCTATACTCTATTATTAAGTCTTAAATCAAACACTTAGCAATTTGTTTATTAGGATTAATATTATAACCTAATGCCATTGAGTCAATTCTGACTCATAGAGACCTTATAGCTCAGGTAGCGTACTGCCTAAGGCGCTTAACTGCTAACCAGAAGGCTGGCGGTTCAAACCCAGCAGCCACTCCTCGGAAGGAAGATGGGTCAATCTACTTCCGTAGTGATACTGCCTCAGAAACACAAGGAGGGGTCGCTATGAGTCGGTTCCGACTCAATGGCACATAACAACAACAACAACAATGCCATTGAGTCAATTCTGACTCATAGAGACCTTATAGGGAAGGGTAGATCTAACTCCATAGTGTTTCCAAGGCTGTAGATCTTTACAGAAACCAACTGCCTCATCTTTCTCCCACAGACCGCCTGGTGGATTACAATCACAGACTTTTTAGTTAGCAGCTAAGTGCTTTAACCACGCGCCACCAGGACTCCTCAATTATGCTACTAGAAAGTAAAGAGCTCACTTCAGAGTGGACACTCCATGATTTGTGAATTTAATGACTTTTTTTTTTTTTTTCTTATTTTCTTGACACCGGGCAGCTACTTTACAAGTTTTTTTTTTCTTTTTTCTTTTTTAAAGGAGCTGAGTAAAAGCTTAGATGGGTGCTTCTACTACTTTTCTTGGCTAGTGAAAGCTTTCCTAGAGTTTGGTAAAAATACACATCCGTTAGAAATAAAAGAAGAAAATTAGAAATATCCTGTTTATTTTAAAAACTTATTTTAGAATTCTTTGTACTTTTAGCACATTTCTTTTTTTCTTTTGGTGAACTAAGACCAGTTGAGTAACTTAATATATGATATATTTCAAATTATTTATGTGAGCATGGGTAGGGAATAAAGATAATTTCCAATATAAAGCACATAGCTACTCATATGACATCAGGTAAGAGTCAATTGGGAGCTCTGGTAGCATAGTGGCTAAGGCACTTGACTGCTAACCAGAAGGCTGGTGGTTCAAACCCACCAGCCACTCCGCGGAAGGAAGATGGGGCAATCTACTTCCGTAGTGATACTGCCTCAGAAACCCAAGGAGGGGTCGCTATGAGTCGGGTCCGACTCGACGGCACATAACAACAACAACAACAAGGGTCAATTAATTGGCAGACAGTGGTATTCAAAAATCATAATAAAACAAACTTTGGTAATAAACATGGGTAAAAACCTCTGTCCTCGAGTCAGATCCGACTCATAGTGACCCCTCCTTGGGTTTCTGAGGCAGTATCACCGTAGAAATAGATTGCCCCACCTTCCTTCTGAGGAGTGACTGGTGGGTTTGAACCACCACCCTTCTGGTTAGCAGTCAAATGCCTTAGGCACTATGCCACCAAAGCTCCTAATAAACATCGGTAATAAGCCAAAATATGTAAAATAAGTATGGTTTGTTATATTTAAAACATTGTTTAATATGAAAGGTGATTTCTCATTACAAATTATGTTGCTAATTCAATTGATGCAAATTTGAGAACAAGTACAGTTAATTCACGTTAGTTTCAGACCTATAACACTCTACATAAATAAGTCAAAGGACTTAATGTTATGTTAAGTGTAATTAACCTGTTAGTATCCAAACAGTTACTATTTATGCACGTGTTCATTGAGCCAACAGTTATTCAATGAGGGCATTTTATTTTTACTTCACATTTTAAAGCCACTTTCTTACGGCCTATTGGAAGATGCAGACACATAAAAATGGTATTTCTTATTATGGAAAATACACACAAAAAAAGATTTGAATAGAGTAAGATAAATAAAATCAGGTTTACCTGGAATTCAGTCATCCAAAGAAAATCTCTTTCTCTTTCAACAACCTTCTTATTTTCAGGTTGCTGATCAGACAGTAAGGAAAGAAAATATTGTGCAATTTCACCAAAGTCATCATTAATTTTTTTGCATATATTTGCATCATTTGTGATTCTGAATCTTAGGATATAGCAATATAATGGCCTGCATCTACTGTTGTTATTTAGCACAGTGCTTTACATTCTATATAATGGATCCTTATGAAAACATATTGATGTTGTTGCTGATAATACTGGGTATTATGTATATTTCCTTCCATCAATTAGAAAAAAATAGGACATTAATTAGGATAATTATTTCTTTAATGTCTGTTTATTTCTGCTCAACCCTGGACTTATATTCAGACTTAATTCTGTTCTTACTATATTTCTAAAGCCATCTCATGACAGTAAGATTTTTTTCTGAAACCTAGTTGTTAAACAGTCTTCTTATACAACATCTCTTCCTCAGATTCCCAAAGTTACATATCTTTCATCTCTTGAGATTTGTAATTTAATTGTACCCTAAGGTCTTTTTAAAATTTGTTTTGGATACATATTTAATTGAAATGTTCAGAAATGCATGTTCTTCACTTTTGTCTATGTCAGTGTAAATGGTCATTCACATATAGAAGTTAATTGTTATCATTTAAAAACTGTTTCTATTAAACTATGATGTATAATTACTAGTATACAAGAGATATGTCAAAGTCCTAGAGGGATTATTATAGTTTTGCACAACTGCTTTAAGTTACACATTACCTGCCCATATCTCAAGTTGGCATCATCACCATTGATCTTTAATGTGAAAATATCTAAACTTAAGGAGCTCTTAGCACATGCTAAATACACTTTTAGGAATGTAAATTTATAATCTCATCTAACCATTTTACAGTGAGTGAAGTAAGCACTAATAAAATACCAAATATTAATGAGAAAACTAAGTCAAATACTATTTAAAATAATTTTCCAAAACATATCTATTCAAGGATAAATTTGTGTTTGAACCCAGTTTTCTTGCCTCCAAATGGTGATCTCTTAACTATCCCATTGTATTGCTGTTAAGTATTTCTTGTTACGACTATCATTTTATTGCAGGAGAATGTGTGGAGTGTCTTTGGTTCTGAATCATTTACCATGGGGAAGGAGATTATTTAGTGGGTATTCCCATCAAATTTGAGAAACAAAAACAAACAAAAACTACAGCAATACATGGGATAATTAAAATTAGAGAATCTTTAATAAGTGCTGCCTCTGCCTGGTTTTACCAGATATCATTCTCTGCAAAAACAGAATTTTCCTGCTAGCTGATCTTATGTTTTTAATATATACTGAAATTAAGTTAATATCTATATCAAGAAATATTTATTTATTTTAACATAAAAATATAATTATTTTTAATGGCCTGTGCTCAATGGCACATATGTAAAATTCTGTTGTTGTTGTTGTTAGGTGCCCTTGAGTTGTCTCAGACTCATAGAGACCCCATGCACAGCAGAATGAAACATTGCATAATCCCATGCCAGCTCCACGATCAATCTCTGCTATCCTTGAGCCTATCGCCACAGCCACTGTATCAATCCATCTCTTTGATGTCTTCTCCTTTTTTGTAGATCTTCCACCTTACCAAGCATGACATCTTTCTCCAGCGAATGGTCCCTTCTGACAACATGACCAAAGTAGGTGAGATGAAGTCTGGCCATTCTCACTTCCAAGGAGCATTCTGGCTGCACTTCCTCCAGGACAGATTTGTTAGATCCTCTAGCAGTCCATGGTACTTTCAGCATTCTTCGCCAGTGCCAGAACACAAAAGCATCAACTCTTCTTTGGTCTTCCATATTCATTGTCTGGCTCTCACATGTATGTGAGGGGATTGAAAATATCATGGCTTGTGTCAGGTGCATCCTAGCTCTCAAGGAGACATCTTTGCTCTTCAGCACTTGAAAGAGGGCCTTTGCAGTCTATTTGCCCAGGTTATAAGTTGTCTGATGTCCTGCCTGCTGCTTCCATTGACGTGCATTGTGGAACCAAGAAATGTGAAGTCTTTTTCAACTGCAATCTTTTCTTAATTTATTGTGATGTTGCTTATAGGTCCAGTATTGAGGATTTTTGTTTTCTTTGTGTTGAGATGTAATTCAAACTGCGGACTCTATTCTTCAATCTTCATCAGTAAGTGCTTCAAGTAATCCTCAATTTTAGCAAGCAAAGTTGTGTTGTCAGCATATTGCAGGTTGTTAATGATTCTTCCTCCACTCCTGGTGCCATGTTCAGGAATGGGTGTTGAATTTTATCAAATGTCTTTTCTGTATCAATTCATATGATCATGTGGTTCTTCAGAATCACATGAATGTCTTATATACCTAAAAAATTAAATAAAAAGACAAAGAGTGGTAGATAGCATTGTTGTTGTTAGGTTCCGGGGAGTCAGATCTGACTCAATCCGACCCCTCCTTGGGTTTCCAAGGCAGTACCACTGCGGAAGCAGATTGTCCAACGTCCTTCTTAGGAGTGGCTGATGGGTTTGAACTGCCAGCCTTCTGGTTAGCAGTCAAGTACCTTAGGCACTATGCTACCAGAGCTCCTATAGATAGCATTATTATTATTATTTTAAAATTGTGGTAATACATTTAGTTGGCAACTTATGATGTCTTTAAGTTATGACAAACTACATATATGATTATCCATTTTTTGACATCTTTTTAAAAATTACTTTGTTATTGATATGAGTAGAATTTTACAAAACAAAATGCTTTTCCATTCAAAAATAAATATATATTTTGTATCTTGACATGTAATGCAGTCCTCTAATATAACAACACTCTTCCCACTTCCTCCCTGTGGTTACCATTTCTATTTGTCTTTCTATCCTAACCATTCCTGTTCCTGTCTTCTGATCTGTATCCCTGGGCAAATGCTGCCCTTTTGATCACATATAGTTGATTGTTCTAAGGAGGGTGTTCCTCCCTGGTGTTATTGTTCATCCCATAAATCAAAAAACCCACTATCATTAAGTCAATTCTGACTCATAGTAAGCCTGTAGGCCAGGTTACTTTTTGGCTCAAAGTTGTCTTTTATAATTTTGAGACTCACCACACATGTTCTCCCCCTCTCTCCAGGGCCTCCTGGATCACTTTCAGAGTAGGCAGCAGTGGTATTTGGGCAATATCTAGTTATTCAGGTATCAGGACGGTAGAAGCGGAGGTTCATGGGATCCACTAGTCCCATGGAGTAATTGTTTCCATGTGCCTTTGATTTTCTTCAGTCTTCCTTGCTCCTAAAGAGAAGAGACCAATAATTGTGCCTTACATGACCATTTGCAAGCTTTTAGGATGTATAAATCACAATAAAACTTGGAAAAAAAAAATTGCATCACCAGAGCTCTAGGCTCTACCAAAAGGAAGCATCCATTCAAGTTTTAGAACCTGGAGCTAGTGACACACAGACACAAATATGAGGACCAAGAAGACCTCTCTCTGGTGCTGGTGATGGCAAGATCAATCTCTGGGGCTACAGAGACCATAGAACTAGCAGGTCAATCCAAGGTCCAAGCCCTACAGCATCCTTAGTGCCAGCCATAGGGTCTAGATCTCAGGACGGTAGAAGCGGAGGTTCATGTGATCCACTAGTCCCATGGAGTAATTGTTTCCACGTGCCTTTGATTTTCTTCAGTCTTCATTGCTCCTAAAGAGAAGAAACCAATAATTGTGCTTTACATGACCATTTGCACGCTTTTATGACATCTCGTCATTAGTAACACATACTACATGCAATATTGCAGCACATAATTTGCTGATGTTATCATTTTTAGATGTAATGTTCCCAACCCTCAAAGACAAATAAATATCAGATTTATAAAGATATTGATAATAAAAGGCAAATATAATAAAACTAAAGGAAACAACGTGAGTTTTCTGACTTATGACAGAAATAACTTATGATGGTGCTGTTGTCAGAAGAGAACCTCATCTTAAGTCAGGGACTACCTGTATATGTAACAAAACATTTTCATTTCAAGAAGCTTTTTATTTAGGTAGATGGGATCATTGTTCTCAATTCTTTACCTTCTATGGATATCAACCCTTTGTTATGTAATTTTCCAGTTCTCCCCAGTCAAAGAAGGGTATGTTTTCCTACCTGTGACAGACTGTCTTTCCAAAAACGGTGTCAGGAAGATTTCCAGTCATTCATACTTTTATGGGAGCTCTGGTAGCGTAGTGCCTAAGGCACTTGACTGCTAACCAGAAGACTGGTGGGTTTGAACTCCTCAGAAGGAAGATGAGGCAATCTACTTCCGTAGAGATACCGCTTCTGAAACCCAAGGAGGGGTCGCTATGAGTCTGGTCCGACTCGATGGCATATAACAACAACAACACATACTTTTATGGATTATGGATACTATATGCATCTCTTCTCTCAGACTAAAAAAATCTCCCCTTAAGAAATTGGCATTATTACTTAGTTACTTTATTCTAGAGTGTATATATCCCAATACATGTGTGTGCCTGTAAATGTATGTGCAAGTGTCCGTTTTTGTTTCAAAGTAATGAATAGACATTTTTGTTATTAATAATCCTTTTACATGTAATTTAGGATTTCCTTGTGGTTCCTTTTTTCCTTAGGTTATCTCTTTCTAGGAGGATATACTCAAACTTCTTTCTTTTAGAGATATTAGAGGTGACTATTCTCTGTATAGTTATGCCCTTATGATTCTTTGAAAACAGAGCAATTTTTCCAGTTTGTGTTCATATTGTTAGATTTCCTTTTTGATCAATTGTTTGTTGCCAACATCATGTTACAAAATAAATCAGGTCAAACTCAGTTCCTTCAAACCACATTCTAAAAAATTTTCATTCGTGCACCTGCGTACTGGCTAGCATACCTAATCCAGGCTGAGCTCCAGACTATTGTGTCCAGACCTCCTCCCACGAGTCTCCCCTTCTTGCACCAGTGGGATAGTGGAACGTGTTCTTATGGTGGCAATAGCAGATACCAAAGAGGGCATGCCACATCACGCAAACACATTTCAAGCCATTGCCTAAAACTCAAGTGCTAACATTCTTTTGCTTAAACCACTTTGTGGTTAATGATGGAGACTGTAGTTCAGAATTCTGGAAGGGAAAAATGACATGCTTCTGTCCCACAAGCTCTAGAGTTTTGGCTGGAAGACTCAAAGGCTGGGATCTGAAATTATTTAAATGTTCACTCACTTGTGATGGTTGATACTGAAGATAGTTGACACTGATTCTTAGCTAAGGACCTCAGTTGATATCCATGTGATCATTCCACATAGGTTAGTTGGGCTTTCTTACAACATGGAGAGTGTCCTAAAAGAGAGAGAGAGTCAGGTGGAGGCTGTATCATCATTTTTACGTCAAAAGACATGCAGTATCACTTCTCCCACATTCTATTCGTGGAGAAAGTTACAGAGCCCCAAAATTTCTTTCTAGGTTCAAGAGATGGTACGTGGATTCCATCTCCTGACTTTTTTCCCCAACAGAGCAAAATCAACTATCCAGTGTGTTCCCTCAGCTCTGCAAATTTTCCTCCACTACATTATCACTATCATCATTTACAGGCTGTGCTGTTTATTCTCTCCCTCACCCCCACCAACAAAATGCCATTGTTGTAACTCTGGTCTCCTTATTATTTGTCAAACTGCATTGCCCGTCCTCTGCACAGAGTTTTAGCACAGGCATTTCCCCACCTAGAACACTCTTTCCATAAGCCTGTATGACTAACCCTTCCTTCTTCAAAGCTTTGCTCAAATTCCAACTTCTCATTCAGTCATTAGAAAATATGTTAAACTGAAGGAAAATTAACAAACCATACATCACAAATTGAGGATTCAGCTTAAGCAGCCCTTACAGGGGGAAGAAAAAAAATCATGTTAAATAAGACAGGTCTTAAATCAATGATTAAAGTTTTCCTCTTGACAAGTTTATATAAGAATAACACATTACCCAAAGCTTATTAAGTGAAGGAATAACAGGATGCATAAAACATAGAGATAAATAAAAGAGTGAAACAATAGAGAAAATGAATACATCCAAATTTCCTGCTTTGAAAACAAGTAACAAAGTTGATAAATTTCAGTAAATTGGAAAGAAGACACAAATAACTATAGATATTACACACAATAGGGAATATTACAACCATATATATGACAAAAATTTAAAAGAAGTGGGAAAATTATTTAAAGAAACATATTGCAGAAAATGTAATAACAGATTTATATCATTAATGTTCATATATTCAAAAATATTGGGTAAAAATAAAATGATAGCAATGTTATTCACAAATACAGTAAAGAATGTTGTATCTAACTAAGTTTGATTTCTGCCTAAGGCATCTGACTGCTAACGAGAAGGCTGGAGGTTCAAACCTACCAGCCACTCCTAGGAAGGAAGATTGGGCAATTCATTTTCATGGTGATATCTTCTTGGAAACCCAAGGAGGGGTCTTTATGAGTTGAATGTGACTCGATGACACTGAGGTATCTAATTTTATTTTTTCTTGCTTTGGCTTCCATAGTTATTTATTGTGGATCCAAGTAAAATGAAATCCTTGTAAACTTCAAACTTTTCTCCATTTTTCATGATTTCATTTATTGGACCTTTTGGGAGGATTTTAGCTTTCTTCATGTTGAAGAAATCCATACAGACAGCTGTAATATTTGAGCTTCGTCAGTGTGCTTTCAAATTTTCTTCATATTCAGCAAGCAAGGTTATTTCATGTGTATATTTCAGATTCTTAATGATTCTTTTTCCAACACTAATTCCTGAGTAAATATTCAAAAACCAGTCAGTGGAATCCATCATACTAAAACAATAATAAAGGAAAAGAGATTATCACATGCATTCAGAAAAAGTACTTGAAAAAGTCAATACCTAGTTATGATGAAAAAGAAATAGACAGAAAATGTCCTCAGCTCTTCAAGGACATCATGGAGCACCTCTGTCTAACTATTCGATTAGTGCCTGTCCATCTTTTACCTCCTAAAAAGGAGCTCTGGTAGCTTAGTTCCTAAGGCACTTGACTGCTAACCAGAAGGCTGGCGGTTCAAACCCACCAGCCACTCCTTGGAAGGAAGGTTGGGCAATCTACTTCTGTAGTGATACTGCCTTGGAAGAAACCCAAGCAGGGGTCCTATGAGTCGGGTCTGACTCAACGGCACATAACAACAACAACAACAATGATCTGAAACAGTAAGAATGTACATTTACTTGTGTTTCATGAATTAAGCTAGCTCAGACAAAAATAGCAAGAAAAGGATATAAAAGGTTGGAAAATAAACAGATGGGAAAAGAACTAAAATTATTTTATTTCTGATTTCAAAATCCCCAGAAATGTATAAGATGAAATAAAACAAATATAACAGTATATTAAGAAAAAGTCAATATATAAAAATTAATTGTATTTCTAGATACCAAAATATGTTTCAGAAGAATGTTGTATTCTGATTTCACATTTATATTTTTTCAAATTCCTTCTACAGTTTTTATCTTGGACAAAAAATGTGAAATACCTCATTCATTTTTTTTTCATATGTTAATGTCTTTTCTTTATAGTTAAAATGACCTGTTAATATTCAGAGGGATGATATTTTTATAATGTAATGATCATTTTATAATATTGTAAATTCTTTACTAGGCTCAATGTCTTTTTTTGTTTGTTTGTTTTTACTTTCTTTCCTCTTTCTTTTAATTAAAAAAAAAAGTACAATATATTGAAATGCTAAATAAACCAAGTTGCACAGATTTGTGTAGAGGAGTGAGTTGACCTGGCCAAACCAGAATGGCGACCACACCATGCTTTTCTCATGATGACTCAAACTGTCAGCCATCTGCACACGACTATTCATGGCGGGAATGCATCTGAGAAGAAAATGATACTCTGTCGCAGGAACTTTCTTCTCCTTAAATGTATTATGTATTTATTTGGAAGAAAAATTTGACCTTCACAACATTCTACACAGGTAATATTGGAACAGAATTTTTTTCACCACTTTTGGTTCGTGGTAAATATTATTATCAACAGTACAGGGTTTTAGTTAGATAAGGCAGCCCTGATGGTGCTAACAAAAAAACAGCAGCTTGAACCTACCAGTCACTCTGCTGGAGAAAGCTGTGTCAGCCGGCCTCCATAAAATTGCCATACTTGAATAACCTCTGGGGCAGTTCTACTCTGTTCTGTAAGGTCCCTATCCATCCGAATCAACTCAGTGGCATGGATATTGATTTGCAGAAGGTCAGATCAAAAAGAAAAAGAAGACATTATAAGATGATTATATATTTTATCTTCTATGGTACCACAGAATGTGTTTTCTTTCTTGAATGGCCTATGATCTGTATTAGCTATTTACAGTCCTCTATAATACTCAGTTGTTATGTCTAATGTACTCTGTTGCTCTCTCATCACTGCATCCCATGTGAATAGATTTAGTGACTCCTTTGTCAAAGTGCTTTACGTGAATACCTTGCATTTCTGTGACTCCAATGTTATCTATCACTTCTTCTGTGATCAAACCAAATAAACCAAATGCCCTACCATCAAATTGATTCTGACTCATAGAGACCCCCATTGGGTTCCCAAGGTTGTAAATCTTTACAGAAGTGCATTGAGATTGCTCCATCTTCCTACTATGGAGTGGCTGGTGGGTTTGAACCACTCATCTTCTGGTTAGATAAATGCACCTTAAATACATGTTTGGTCAATGGTTTGGTTACTTATTGCCACTCTAACAGAAGTATACTACAAATGGATGGCTTTGCCAAACGGAGTTATTCTCTTACTGTTAAAAAAAAAAAAAAAAAAAAAAAAAAACTCACTGCCGTGGAGTCAGATCCAACTCATAGCGACCTCTCCTTGGGTTTCCCAGGCAGTATTGCTACAGAAATAGATTGCCCAATCTTTCTTCCAAGGAGGGGGTGATGAGTTTGAACCACCAGCCTTCTGGTTAGCAGTCAAATGCCTTAGGCACTGTGCCAACAGAGCTTCCCTCTTACTATTTAGTGTCCAGAAGTCTCAGTTCAAAGTGCCAAGCTCTACAGCCTGGATGATGGCCCCTTGACCTTGAGTTTCAAATCTACCTCTTGCTCCTGGCCCACTGGAGTTAGAGGCATCTCTTCACTTAGTCACCTGCTGACTGCTGAGGCTGAAAAATCCAAGGTGGACAAGCAAAATGGCATAGTTCCCAAATTATCAAATCACATGGGAGGACACTAATTCAAGTCCATTAAAATCCCAAGATTGACAGACAACATGGCAGGCTGCTGAATGATGACTCAGATGTTAGCAAGATCCAAGCATGCCAAAAGTTACAGACCATCCCCAAAGCTTTTCCTCATATTCTGGAAACAGACCACATCCCTAAAGCAGCTACTCAGCTGCTTGTGGCAGATTCGACCACAGAGTTGATAGCCAGTCTCATCATGGGGAATAACTAACACCAGCTGCTCAGCCACTCAAAGCCAGGCCCAGCCTGGTAGACACAGAACTATCACAGTCAAGTTCAGCCTGCAGAAGTTGGTGACAATCTTCAGTTTCTTCGTCTTTGGCTTTAGTGGTTGCTGATTAAATTTGAATATTAGTAGTAATAACCGGTCTTCCTTGATGGTACATGGATATCATCCTATCACTAACATCCTATTCTTCAGGTCATTTTCACTCTTTCTGGATTCGTAGTTTGTAGATACAAGGCCTGTTTATTAAATGATAAACATCCAAGCTGCTTCTTCTCATTTTAAGTCATGCCGCTTCAGCAAATGAAGGACCTGAAAGCTTGACTCCTTCAATGGCATTAACGTCACCTGTATTTTGAGGAGGTAGCTCTTCCCTAGTCATGCCTTCATTGCATTCCAAACTGAAGGGCTCACCCTCTGCTACTATATCAGACAATGTTTCATTGCTTTTCATAAGATTTTCATTTTCTAATTTTTTCAGAAATGGACCAGGTTTTTCTTCTTCTTAGTCTGTTTTAGTGTGGAAGTTTGGCTGAAACCTCTCCACTCTGGGTGACCCTGTTCATATTTGAAATACTGGTGGCATAGCTTCCAGAATCACAACATACAAGCCACCACAGTAGGACAGCATGACAGACTACTGGTAGACACAATTCTTCCACATGTTTATTTATACATAAAATATTATAGATTTATTTTCTAATAAAAGTCTCATGCTTGCCAAAATTTGCTTTGATTTTCTCACAATGATCTGCAAATCCTGTCCAGTGTGCTATATCCTTTATTTATTTATTTGAATCTTGTGATATTTAAATGTCTTTGATCCTTTCCTTAGATACTTAGATTCTTGATTCTTAAGGAATTATTTTCACTTTGTAGATTTTTAGGTTTCAACAGACACTACAATCACATTAAACTCTGTATCAATCAATCAATCAACTGTTGTAATCTCTCTACCATCCATCTATTATCAGTCTGTGTATTATACATCAACTATCTATCTATCTATCTATAAAATTCTGAGGAAGGTATTTTTATCCCTTTACTAGTGGTGAAAAGTGTTCATGAGTTTAAGTAGTTTTTGTACAGTTACACAATTAGTACCCATCCTCCTTTGATGTTTACTCAAACTTGCTGTTTTCATACCATATTTTTAACAGAATGGTAGGAAATCAGGAAAGAAGTGCATCAGGGTTTTATCCTTTTACTTATTCAGTCTGTTAGCTGAGTAAATAATACAAGAAGCTGCACTATATGAAGAAGAGCTTATCATCAGGATTGGAAGAAGACTCATTAATAACCTGTGAAATGCAGATGATACAACCCTTGTTGCTGAAAACAAAGAAGTCTTGAAACACTTATTGATGAAGATCAAAGGCCATGGTCTTCAGTATGGAGTACACTCAACATAAGGAACACAAAAATTCTCAAAACTGAACCAATATAAATCATGATAAATGGAACAAAGATTGAAGTTGTCAGAGACTTCATTTTACCTGGATCTACAATCAAAGCTCATGGAAGTAGCAGTCATGAAATCAGACAATGAACTGTGCTGGCCAAATTTTCTGCAAAAAACAAAAACAAAAACGAACAAACAAACAAAAAAACTCTTTAAAGTGTTGAAGAACAAAGATGTCATTTTGAAGACTAGGTGAACCTGACCCAAGCCATTGTCCCATCATTTGTATGTGAAAGCTGAACTATGTATAATGAACACTGATGAGGAATTGGTGCATTTGAATGGTGGTGTTAGGCAAGAATACTGAAAATACCATGGGCTGCCAGAATAAAGAACAGATCTGTCTTACAATACGCACCACAGGAATGCTCCTTGAAAATGAGAATGGTCGGAGTTGGTGTCACCTGCTTTGGTCATGTCATGAGAAGGGATGAGTCCATCAAGAGGGATATCATGCTTGGTAAAGAAGAGGGTGAGGGAAGGAGAGGAAAACCCTTAATGAGACGGATTAACACAGTGGTTCCAATGATAGGCTTGAGCATAGCAAAAAATTGTGAAGATGCACAGGACGCGGTAGTGCTTTGTTCTATTGTTGATAGGTTCTCTCTGATTTGAAGCCAACTCTACTGCACCTACCAATAGTACGGTCAACTTTCCAAATATTGTATATGTGCTTGTTGTTGTTGTTGTGTGCCATCGAGTTGGACCCGACTCACGGTGACCCCTCCTTGGGTTTCCGAGGCAGTGTCACTACAGAAGTAGATTGCCCAACCTTCCTTCCAAGGAGTGTCTGGTGTGTTTGAACCACCAGCCTTCTGGTTAGCAGTCAGGTGCCTTAGGCACTACACTACCAGAGCTCCTTATGTGCTTGTAAACAACACACATTTTTGAGCTTCTTGGATGTTGTTATTTGGTCTGCCATCTGTTAAAAAATAATAACCTTGGTACCATCTTTGATTCCTCTACTTCTTCTAGCATCCTGTCAGATCTACCTTCAAAATGTATCTATTATTTATATTTCTCAGAACTTCCACTATGATAGCTCTGGTCTCACATGCCATCACCTCTTAGCTGAATTATCTTGTGGCCTCCTGCCTGGGTTTCAACCTTCCTTCCGAGGAGTGGCTGGTGGGGTTGAACTGCCAGCCTTCTGGTTAGCAGTCAAGTGCCTTAGCTGCTATGCTACCAGAGCTCCAATATTTCAATTAGGACTTCCTTAATAGCCATTGAGAAAATTTTACCATATGTTATCCTGGCATCAGAGGGTCTTACATACACGACCCTAAATCATCAGCTTTGTTTTCTACTGGTAGAGCCAAAATTGTGTATTTTCATGATTTTTAATAGTCTTTCCTTTTTCTTATGCTCTTCTGCTCCCATTTTTCTAACACCTTTTGTTTCATAGCTTAAATCTCTCCAGGTTTGCATGACACAATAATTGTCACAATAAAGGTGTTTAAAACGAGTATGTTGAATTAATAAATTACAAATAATGAGAATCATAATCTTCTGTAAGGAGCATTGGTGCTGCAGTAGATAAAGAAGACATTTGGCAGCTAAGCAGAAGATTCAAGCCCACGAGCTGTTCTGCAGGAGGAAGATGAGGCAATTGACTCCCATAATGATATATAGCCTTAGAAACCCAATGAGGGTCACTGTGAGTCAGAATTGGGTATTGAAATAA
>NW_006922419.1:549667-550810 GCF_000298275.1 Orycteropus afer afer
ATATATATTTCTATCAATAAAACCAGATCATTATATAGGTAATCAAAAGATATTTATAACCTGGAAATAAACTTAACTTAAAAAACATACATAACATAAAAACATACACATATATCCCTACACCTCCATTTTTTGTTTACTTAAATGTCAACCAATTTTCTTTTTCTTGAAGACTGTTTATGGGAACATTATGGGGATATAATAGAATAAAGATGGTCTAGGTTCTAATAGACTTCTGCCTTAGACTTTCTAAATATTTTGCCTATCCACAGATATGTCATAAAAAGGAACCAAGGCACTAGATTGAGTAAAAGACAAATAGATATTGTATAATACAATTGTATCATATTTCTATTTATCACTTGTGGATACAGAGGAAACCATAGTTTCTCGTGGCTTAACAGACATTGATTTCAAATCATGGATGTAATAATGTCCTAAAACATGATGCTAGTGGACAAATCTCATCAGAACACCCAAAACAGGAACTATGTTGAAGAGAGAAGAAAAAGGGAGGAAATTAAGTGAAAAGGGAAAGAAAACGCGTTCTGAATGTTGATGTCTGAAAATACCTCTTTTTCACAGTCATAATGTGTTATCAATGGATCCTCAATGAATAAATTAAAATGAAAAGTAGGAAAGATATATCTTAACAAGAGTTTATGACAACAAACTATAAAACTCTAACTTTCCTCTTTTGTGATTGGCAGTGCAAACATATTTTCTATTTCAAGTACAAAATGTCATAGCCGGAGAAAATGGGAAATACAGTGCCAGATAACCAGTCTCCCCATGTGTTTCAGAGCGGAGTTGTGCTTCATGAACTTTCAATGGCTGATATTTCAAAAGTAGATCAACATGCAAATATTAACTAAAATATAATGAGTATTTAGTTGTGAACACTAACTAATAACAGTTAACCTTTATTGAGTGCTATTATTTGTACTTGTAAACAATGTAATGACATTAAAGAGTATTTTCTCACATGTAGTTTAAATCTGAGGTAACTGAGGCATATAGCAGTTAAGTAAATTACCCAAAGTCATACGGCTACTGGTAGAGGAGCTGGGATTCAAACGTGAGCAGTCAGGGATCAGAAGCCATAGTTTGATCTTTCTGCCATGTCCTCATTCCTATAGTTCA
>NW_006922419.1:551163-552303 GCF_000298275.1 Orycteropus afer afer
AAACTGAAAATACTTTTCCTCACATTGAAATAGGGAACCTGGTCAAATGACTAGCAGAAGAGATAGTTTTATCTAAATTCTTCTGTCTCCTTTCTGCAAGACTATGCATAGCTGTAAAAAAAAAGTTTACATAGCTCAGTGTCGCTTTCATGGAGCTTTGCCTGTAAAATATGCTTTTGCAGACAGAACATTTATAAAATAGTCTGTTATAAAATGTATGTTTCACATGATATGTCATGAATTGTTTCATGTCATTATGAAATGTTATATACAAAAAAATGTATATCTGATTAAATGCTACACGAGATTTTGTTACATATATAAATTCATATTTCCGTGAATGCACATATAGATTAAAATAGTATACATTCCATGGTTTATGATTTAAAATGTTTTATGGAACCAAAGAAACAAAAATCAAATAAAAATAGCATAACATTTCAGAAAATAAAATAATATTAAAAAAGCTATAAAAATCCTGGCATACTGAAATGTCTAAAAATGCAGCTTAGATAGTGTTAAGATTATACATTAATGTAAAATATTTTATTCAAGTACCGTAGAGTTGTAGTAGGAAATAACAGCTCATTATAGCGAAGTATGTCCTGAGCTCTGGTATATAAGAGTCTGTTTGCATGTCCTGGTTTTGTTATAGACATAATGAAGTAACAAACCCAAAGAAAATAGTAAATAACCCCTACCATATTATCATCACAAAAAAGAAAAATTGAGTCTAAATGATTGCCAAAAATTTATATTGTATAAGATTGAGATTAAATTGTTTTATTTAAAATATAGTTATAAATATTATAATTATTAGATATTAGTTTTTTAAGAATTTTCCAGAAATGTACAAGTAAAGTTAAGTTGCTATATAAACCAAGTATTAAATTCCATTCAAGAAAATCAAACTCAGAAGAAAATATTGCATATAGGTATTTTGTAAATACTGCCTTTCCCTACAAAGAGAGAACAGCTCCACTGAGATAACAGTGAAAGAAAAGTTAGGATTTTCTGGCTCTGTGGGAATAAGAATAGTAAGGTCATAAAACTGGTACCAGATTCTTTTAGAATGAGGAGATGAAAACATATTAGAATTATGAAAATAAACCTGCATCACCACTTATTAACCATACTCAC
>NW_006922419.1:573987-574585 GCF_000298275.1 Orycteropus afer afer
TACTTCTTCCAAGACAAATTTATTTATTCTTCTAGGAGTCCATGGTATATTCAATATTTTCTGAGTACTTGGAATATCCTGCCTGATATGAATGCTTTTGTACACCTGGTGCCTTGAGCCGGCCACTTCAGATAGTTTACAGTAACAATGCTATTATGGTGCTCTTGTTTTGTTTTGTTTTTATGTGCTCTTTTTGACCATATTCTCATGTTCTCTCAGGATAACTTCCTGGGTAGGGATGTGGTAGAGGTCAAAGACTGAATAGCTAAGATCAGTCTCACAGATGCTCCAGACCTACATGATTCACCCTGAATGAATGAAAGCCAGTACTCAGGTGAGCTGCCCTATTTGGTGATATTTTGTATGTGTTGTCATGAAAAGTTTCCAAGACAACTAAGTCAACTCTGTTTTATTTCACTGGGAGAGGAGAACTGCAAGTTCACCCCATGTTTCTTTTTACTTTGTTAATTTTCATATGTGTCCTTTTTCTGTAATAAACCATAATGATGAATAAAACAACTTTTTTGAGGTCTTTGAAACTCATTAAACTTGGAAAAAGTGTTGGGGACTTCCCTTACTGGTATTAAATTCTGAAAAC
>NW_006922419.1:575806-576701 GCF_000298275.1 Orycteropus afer afer
TGTATAAATATATTCAGCTTTCTAAAATTCTTGTTCCCACATAAATTCTCATTAGCATTGGCATATACTTCCAAATTGTTAATAATTTTGCCAATCTAGTGACGTATAGAGATTAAAACCCACTGCCATAAGACAGTGACTCATATGGACCCCCTTTGGCTTTCCGAGACTGTAGATTGTTTTCTCTTCTTCCCATGGAACAGCAGGTGTGTTTGAACTATCAACATTCTGGTTAGCAGCCAAATGTCTTACCCACCATGCCACCAAAGCTTCTTGTATAGAGATTAAAGTTTAGCAGTAGTTACCAGGCCTGGAGAGATGGGGAAAGGGAGGAATTACTGTGTAGGTAGCATTGACTTTTTCTTTTAAATGAGGATGGAAAAATGAAGTGGTATTGATGATTATTGCATGTGATTGATTCAATTAATTTTATTGAATTGTGTACATGAAAAATATTGAATTGATGAATGTCTTATTATTTATACTTATACAAGAATAAAAAAATGAGAAGAAATATTCAAATTTAAGAACAAATACTTAATTCTTTAACATAGCTAGAATAAATTTTCCTGTATTGTATTATGTAGGGATCTTTTTCAAAAATTCAGACAGCATATTTTCAGCTCTTTTTTTTTTTAAACCAAACATGTTTCTCAATTATCTTCAGTGACATCCCTATCATATACATGTTTTAATTTACATTAAATTTTCATTACATTAAATTTGTTTGGATCTGTTTCTGGAGTTTCTATTCTGATTCATCAGTCAATGTTAAACTTCTTCATTGATCACATTTTCAACATAAAACAGCCTTAATATCTGCTATATATTTCTTCAAGAATAGCTTGGCTATTTTTGTTTTAAGTTATTCTACAAGATTTGTACAATCAGATTG
>NW_006922419.1:578061-579703 GCF_000298275.1 Orycteropus afer afer
TTTTGGCTTTGAACCACAAGGTTGGTGGTTTGAACCCGTCCAGTAGACCTTGGGGAGAAGTATCTGGTGATAAGCTTCTGTCAAAGTTCTTACTGTTTTTGCCAAGAAAATCCTATGGGGCAGTTGTACTCTGTCCCATGGGGTTGCTATCAGTCAAAAATGATTAACAACATCAAAAAACAACATAAAAAGGGATGAATTAAGGAAATTTAGCTTTATATTTTAAAATATGAACAAACACATTCATTATTTATTCATTATTTCATCTACAAATATTTATTGAATATGCACTCTATGATCAGCACATTTTTATTTTCCTGTGCAATAATTCTAAATGTTTGTGTCTGGAGCCACTTTATAAGAAAAGCAAAAAGGTGGAAAAAATGACCAGGTGACTGATAATGGTAAATACTGATATCAGTATGTCCTATGACCAAAATTTGAAAGGTTTTCATTAATTTAGGGTTTCATTATACCTTTGAAGTTTAAGTATGTTAAAAAAAATAACCATAGAGAATATATTCACTTAATAAAATCAAGATCTATGGAAATCTGAATCAACAAGAAAAAATAAATATTTACTTTTAAACTAATGATTAAAAAGATTTTAGCTCATCTAAAAGTATCATTTCAAGCTAGATTCTTCATACTTGTGATTTTTTTCTGATAGTTGAGTGAATGGGCATGTGCAAATATGGAACTGACCCCACAATTCATGAATCTCCATGTGATGAGTACCCAGTTCACACCGAGTCCAGAGACTACAACTGACAGAACACTGGCCTATACCTTCTAAGCACCTTCTGAGTAAGCTAGTATCAGTATTATCTCCTAAGACATAAAAGAATCTGAACAGAGACACACATAAATAAAAGAGAAGGAAGGTTAAACAAATGTGTAAAATCCTTTTGAGACTTCAATAAATTTTATAAATGAAAGAAAGCCTTTGAATTTAGCAAAATAATAGGTTACTGATGCTATTTAAAAGAAAGATATTAGTGGTGAAATGTAGTACTAATTATTGCAGAAAAAGTGAAGGCAAACATCACATCATATATTTATGGTTAAGGATCAGGATGTGGGGACAGCTTTGTAACCAAAGGTCAAGAGAAGAAATCCCCATGCTCATTATTCCATAGAGACATGGAGAAACTTCTGGAAATATAAACCGAAATAAAATCTAGTGTATCAAATCAATTTCAACTCATAGTGACCCTATAGGGCAGAGTAGAAGTATCCCATAGGATTTCCAAGGCACTGTAATATATTTATATTTGCTTACTCTCATTTTATTCCCTTTAGAGACTGAACTTTCTGTCTTTTCAAGAAATTACTTCACAATTAATATCTACATCTAATTCCCATAGCTCCTCAATCCTCTTGAAACAAAGCAAAATAAAAGTGCCTCGCATGTGTTTACTCAGAAAGTATCTCAAATTGTGTAAAGTAGTAATTCAACCTTATACTGCATTATTTTTACATGTAATGTTTGTTTTCCTTATTTTTTAGGCCTCAAATAAGAACTTCTAATAGTAAAGAAAACAATAGACTATACAGGTAAGATACTTCTTGGGAAGAAAGTTCTAAGAATGTGCCACTGTTGTTCACTGGGGTGGAGAAATATCAGATCTGCTAATAAATG
>NW_006922419.1:581898-583635 GCF_000298275.1 Orycteropus afer afer
ATGGCATGCTTAAGGATATAATATAACAAAACTTTATTTATTTCATATTGCAACCTTTAAATAATTATATGATTTGTTAAGATGCATTCTTTTTAATATAGATTTCTATGATGTGTTAGCTTATTTATTTATTTTTTTTACAGGGAAAGAAAATATTCTTTATTCTTAATCAATAATAAGGTCAATTTCCCATGCTCTAAGTGGCCCCAGATTCCTGAATCAGTCATGACAGGGGAGTTTTACTGGCTGCCTTGATATTTGGTTATCTGAAGTGTGATTCACTGGGAAAGGAGCAAAGCAGAAATGAAAGAATAATAAGAAAAAGATTTTAAATGAAAAAGCAGAGAGTAAATGTCACTTGTAAATGATCAATATATCTTATCCTGAATATAGGATCCGATGTGTTTTGGCATTTTAATCTGTGGCCTATTTTGGTAGATTTTATTTTTCACGTATTTTGTAATATTATGAGCAAGAAGAATCAAGCTTAGGATGATTTTCTGGTTTTGCATCTTGGAATTTTAGGATATTGGGTTTGAACTATATCACAAAAAAAGGCAAACCTATCAACAAACAGAACTAGATATCCATCCTATGACACTGGACTTGAAACAATCTGTTAAAGATGTTCCATATTTGCATCTGGGTCGAGAGGATTAAAGTGCCTTTGTAATTTTAAATCATTTTGGTCACAGATGGAATTAATGGGACAGAAAGATCAGGGAAATCTCACTACATTGTTAGAATTCCTTCTTCTTGGCTTTTCTGATGTTCCTGACCTCCAAGGTTTTCTGTTTTGGATCTTTTTGATAATCTATATGATTATCCTGATTGGAAATAACCTCATTATCATAATAACCAAGGTTGATACTTCCCTCCACACCCCTATGTATTTTTTCCTCAGAAATTTTTCCTGCTTGGAAATATGTTATGTATCAGTCACTATCCCCAGATTGTTAGCAGATCTTTGGAGACAGAAGAGAACTATTTCCTTCTTGGGCTGTGCTACTCAAATGTATTTCTTTCTGATATTTGGGGCCACAGAGTGCTTCATTCTGACTGCAATGGCTTATGACAGGTATGTGGCCATTTGTAACCCATTACTCTACTCTCTCATCATGAACACCCAGTTGTGTACCCAATTGGCAGCTGGCTGTTGGATCAGTGGAATTCCAGTACACATAGAGTCCATCCACTTAATCTTCTCTCTGCCCTTCTGTGGCTCTCACCAGCTGGATCACTTTTTCTGTGACATATTTCCAGTACTTAAGTTAGCCTGTGAGGACACATATATGATTGAGATGTTGATTTATGTAATTACTGTTCTCGTTGTCCCTATTCCTTTTATGTTGATACTTGGATCTTATGTAAAAATAATCTCAACCATCTTGAAGCTGCCGTCAGCAACAGGGCGAGCCAAAGCCTTCTCCACCTGTTCTTCCCACCTGATGGTGGTGGCTTTGTTCTTTGGATCAGCCACCATTACATATATGAGACCAAAGTCCAGTCAGTCAGAAAGAATGGACAAATTCCTTTCTCTTTTTTACACTATTGTGGCACCAATGTTTAATCCCATAATATATTGTCTGAGGAACAAAGATGTCATGGTGGCACTGAGAAAATTTCTATCAAAATAGCTTGTTCTTTGATTCAAAAACATGACATTTACAATCTTAATTTTTAAATTTATAACAGTCTCCATATATTAATTGTAATGTGTTTCCCCAATATTATAAG
>NW_006922419.1:584080-585728 GCF_000298275.1 Orycteropus afer afer
GATTCTAAACAGGAGAGTTAATATAAAGAAGTGAAAGAGGAAGGAAAGAACATTCGAAATTTGTTTCTGAAAACCAGACATGTGAAATCCTAGGGACCAAAGTTGTATTCTGACACACACAGGGTCGTCATGTGTCAGCCTTGAGTTAATGGCAACTGGTGAACTTTTCATAACATACACGTGCACCATTAAAAAAAAAAAAAAGAAAAAAAACCAACAACTCACTGCTGTGGAGTCAGATCTGATTCATAGGAAGCCCTCCCTGGGTTTCTAAGGCAGATCCCAAAGTAGATGGCCCAATTTCCTTCCAAGGAGTGGCTAGAGGCTTTGAACTGCCAGTCTTCTGGTTAGCAGTCAAAAAGCCTTAGGCATGATGCCACCAGAACTCTCATATTCATCATATGCATCATTAGCCATAGAAAAATTACTGAAATAACTATATTTTAAAAGATATGCAGATAAAGACAATAAAATGGAAAAAAATAATAAATTCAAAAAAGGGCAACAGAAAACAGTGGGGCAAAAACAATAGAAACAAACAAACAAACAATAACAACAAACTAAATAAATGACAAATGATAGATTCAACCAAAATATATTGTTATGATATCAAATGCTAATAGAAGGGCATTTCATTTAATGTGTAGACATTAGAACAAAGAAGAACCTAATGGTCAAATAGAGCTGCTGTTATGTAAGGTGTCTGAAAGTCATAGGACAAAAGCACTATGCATTGTAAACTTTGGGCATAAGAAGGTTAATATGTCTCTATTAGTATAAGTTAAAGTAGAATTCATGACAAAGAGCATTACTTGAGATAAATAGGGTTGTATAATAATGATGATATATACCACACCTATCAAGAAAGCATGAAAATTCTGAATCTGTTGGTACTAAAAACAGTTTCAGCATAAGTAAGTTAAAACTAACTCAGAAGTACCAGATGTACAAAATAGAGGAAAGACATTAAAAGACCTGAAAAACTTGAGAGACAAGGAACACATGAAAATAAGAAATAAATTTCTAGAGATAAAAACTACAATGTTTGACACAGATAAACTAGTACTAATAAGAGAGTTGCGTAAATTAAGATCAATTTAAGATCAATATAAAAAAATAAATTGTATTTATATATATTTGCACTGAAAAAACATTCATTAAAAATTTAATTTGTAAGCATAATTTAAATATCATAAAATATGACATAGGAAAAAATCTGGCACAGATCTACAAACCTTGGACTGAAAATTATGAAATATTGCTGGGAGATATTAAAGAATATCAAAATAAAAAGCTTTGAAAGGCTCAGTTTGTTAAGACAGATTCTTAGAAAATGGATCTATAGCCTAATGCAATTGCAATGAAAATTGAAATGTTTTTTAATTATTGAAAATATAAAAAAAAATTTAAAATTAATACAAAAATGCAGAGGACCTGGAATAACAAAACAAACTTGAAAAGAAAGATAATGTTGAACAATCCACATTACCTGACTTCCATGATTTGTATAATTACACAATAATCAATCAACTGATAATCTCATAAAAATAGAAAAACATATTAACAGAAATATTTATAGTCCAAAAATCCAGAAACCCTTATTTTGACAAGTTAGTTTTTTTTATCAAAACTGCAAAGAATAATAATT
>NW_006922419.1:586355-592176 GCF_000298275.1 Orycteropus afer afer
ATGTCAAGTGTTACAACCTTATTGGTCAATAAGTTTGGCAGTTTCTCATGGAATCAATTTGATAGCAGTGACTTTGGTTTCTGGTTCATCCTATTACCATTGCAAGAGAAATGAAAGCTGATGCTCATATAAAACACAAACGGTTAATGCACACAACTGTCAACTGAGAGTCTGGAGATGAGATCCACCAGCATCAGCTTGATGGCAGTGAGTCTGGAGAGGTGCATCAGAAGGAAGGGCTGGTGACAGACTTCCGGAAAACCAACCCCTGACAACTCTGTGGAGCAAGTGCTCTGACACTCCCGGGGTCACCATGAGTTGGACATGATGGGAACTACTTTTTTGCCCGTCAGAAGGTGTCTATGAGAGATTAAACCAAAACCAAACCCATTGCCATTGAGTCCATCCCCACCCATGGCGAGCCTTCCTTGGGTTTCTGAGGCAGTATCTCTCTGGAAGTAGATTGCCCAATCTTCCTTCTGAGATGTGGCTGTTGGGTTGGAACCACCAGCTTTCTGGTGGGTAGAAACAAAAGAAACAGAGTCATGTAGTTTTTCCTCAGTTCCTCCCCAAGTATGCTGAAGATTTGTAGTGGTCCTTTTTTCCTATTTAAAGCAAAATATCTTGCTCAGCATCTGTTTAACAGATAAACAATAAACAAGGTAAGATGGAATACTCGATAAACAAGGTAAACATCAGCAAAACAGGGACACTAGTTGTCCAAAGGCAAGACCTAGAGATTCCAAGCCAACTGGACACAAGGAAAAGTGAACACCATTGTGAAAGGGAACTGGTAGGGTACTAAATGAAATAGATACCATTATAGACCCTTTGTATACTATAACAATTATAATGTCTTTCTCATTTTGGAGAGGTCAAGTATAGCTGCACATTCCTTTCTCTCTTTTCAACCACTTAAGAATACACCAGCAACACTATTATCATGGACTCACAGTGTATCTGATCCTGTGCAAAGCAAACCAAAACGTCTTTTCAGACTGAGCATACACTTGTAATTCTATCACACTTTTTGCAATTTCTCTTGTCCTGTTGCTTGTCATCAGCAGTTAAATGAAATGGGAAGATGCAGCATCTGAGGATGGAAACTGAGAGTGCAAGTTTTTAAGTGTGCAAGTTTTTACAAGAAACACTTGTGGAAATCTGTGAAGGGCCCAGCTACAAGCATCCCATAACAAACAAATGAAATTATTTCCAATGGTCTTTTGGGTACTATTTCTTTTGACTATCTCAAGCCTGAAGACAAATTTTTATATTCCAAACAATTTGTTTTACTTACCAATTTTCATTATAAACTTTGTATTAAAGTTCGAATTCAGATATAAATTTTATTTTATAAATTTTCCTTATTTTATCAATTTTATTTTCAATTATTCATATTTATTTGCTACAGTAGAACCAAATTTAAAAGTGACATGTTTTATATCCAAGTAAAATGAAATGGACATAATGAAGTGTAGCACAAAAACCAAAGCTCTCAAATTATAAAGATAAATGGATTTGTCAATCATTACAGAAAAATAAAAAATTAACTTACTTTTAAAATGTAATGAATTAGAAAGAGATTCTTCCATTGAACGTTCAAGTTTAATGGGTACAAATCATTGTAATCATATTGCTAGTGTTGAAATGACTAATAGCAATACAAATATAATTTTTACCAAATGCCACATTCATTTATTGCTGTAGTAAAAATAATAATACTGATATAGAAGTGAAACTCTTTTAGAATCCAAAATTATCATACCTGTATTTCCTATATATAACAGAAAGATAGATTTTCCTTTGTGGAGTAATTTTTCTTCTAATGGTGTCAAATATTCCATCAAAAGAAGGCCAAGTGATTGTCAACATCACAGAGGACCATTTGAAAATTTGTATCTCAAATTTCTAGATGATAAACAAACAAGGTTCTAGAGACAGAATATAATTCTAGGATGCAAAGCTACTGGTAAAAAAGACAGAATGACCACTGTCTTCTCCATCAGTTGGGTTAGTATATTGTCATGTTTGCATACTCTTCAGTCCTACATCATTTCATTCTTGATTTGGTACAGATGGATTGAAAGACTAGTGCAACTCTAATATGACTGTTAAATATGAAAGCAGTTCAATTCACAGAGGTAAAATGTTGTCCCATTTAAACTGAAGACATGGTTTTGGCTTAACTCATGAACTGGAAACATGAATTAATGAATAATGGTAGTACTGAAAAGTTTTGCAACATTTTGTAGCTCTCATTATAACAGTCATTGAACATGAACTATTTTTTTGAGGAAGAAATGAAATATTTGACCCAATAAAATGGAAGTTTTGGGGTTTATTTGAACTTATAGCTCTGTTTAGTGTTTGGTCTATTTTTAACAGATTACATCTCAAATTATGGTAACACAAGAAAGGACAACCCATCATATATGTCTGAAAGAACAGATGAAGAATTAATAAACATAATAAATGATAAAGTTCAGTAAACTGTTTTCAGTGAAAAACGTATAGCTCGATATTTCAGTTTATCTTGTGATTCCACTCCTTATCTTTTCTACATACATCAACAAAATACTGTTTTTAAGATGTTGTTGTTGTTAGGTGCCGTCTAGTCATCTCCGACTGATAGCGACCTTATGCACAACAGAATGAAACACTGCCCAGTCCTGTATCAGCCTCACAATCCTTTCTAGCTTTTAAGATACTTAACCCAAAAGAAGATGATTTATCAAATTTAGTATACTTAAAAAGTCATAACAGTGAAGACATTACAAACCAAATATTTAGTGCCTAAGGTATTTGACTGCTACCCAGAAGGCTTGTGGTTCAAATCCACCAGTCACTTCTCGGAAGGAAAATTGGGCAATCTACTTCTGTTGTGTTACTGCCTCAGAAATCCAAGGAAAGGTCACTATGAGTCGGATCCGACATGACTACAGTGAGGGGTTTTTGTTTTTGTTTTTGGTTATGTGAAGTTTGAAAAATTGACTTTTCTAAGTACAGAGGCCAGTGCTGTGACAATGCTCAAAAATATTATTATTTTTTATCAAGGCATTATAAAGGCATGCAACAGAAAATTTTAGAAACTAGTGAATATGCCCATTTTATACTATATACTGTGCATTCATAATCTTAGAGAATTTAGCACAGTAGATTTTTGTCTGGAAGGAGTTGATGTTTTTTGCTACTGTTTAGTGAATATACACATTTTTTGCAACCTCTATTCACCGATGGACAGGTCTTAAAGCATATTTAGGCAATGACTGAGTATTAAAATGTTTGTCTAATGTGCATTGGGAAGGATGTGCTATAGCAACTGTTGCCATCCTGGAGCCGTACACTCAGATTCCAGATGCCTTAGAAAATATTGCTAAAGACCAGCCACAAAGAAAGAGATACTGAAACAGAAGTTGAAAACATCACAACAAAATACAAACAGTAGAGTACGTATTTATGTTGGTTACGGGGAATCATATATTGTAGCATTTTCATTAGATGACAACCACTTTACAAGATCCAGAAGTAAATTTAAAGACATGCACAGATTTCTACTTGTCATTAACAGGGTATTTACATAATTTAAGAAGAGATTTTGAAAATTTTGAAAACGAAACAACACAATTACTGCCAAATACTGATTATCAAGCAGTTCACTGTCATAAAATCATTAGAAAGAAACAAATAAATCACAGGAGTGCTTTAGAGGGGTCACTAGTACCAGAGATCTGGTGTCTGTAATCCCAACAGGTTGAACTCAGTAAGTGAGGTATAGTTTTTTCTGATCATTTCTTGCAAATGACTTGGTTATAACTTTGCATTATATTTAAATATTTTTGAAATATTTTCAGAAGATAAAAAGGATGAAAAGACCAAAATGGATCTCAGAAGAGACTCTGAAACTTGCCCTTGAACAGAGAGTAGCTAAAGCAAAGGGCAGAAATGAGAAGATAAAAGAGCTAAACAGAAGATTTCAAAGAGCAGCTCAAGAAGACAAAGTCAATTACTATAATAAAATGTTCAAAGACACCTAACAGCAGCAACAACAGCATATTACTTTGTTTGTTGAAACATTTAAGTTCTGTGACTCTTTTTCTCTTTTGCTGAATAAGTTTACTTTTTGTGGAAAATGCAGTATGCATTATAATCTTAGTACGCTGAATTCACTAAAAAATTTCTAATCTACTTCACCTCATCCTGCTAAAATGGAATATATTGCCAGTTTTACATTCAATTGTTATTATAGTACTTGCATTTTAAATATAGTTATGTAATGGAATTCTCTCTCTCTCTCTCTGTCTCTCTCTCTCTGTCTCTTTCACACACACACACCCACACATAGATATTATGGGGAGGGAAAAAAAATCTTACAGGACAGAGCAGAGCTGTCTCATAGGGTTTCCAAGGTTGTCAATCTTTCTGGAAGCAGACTGCCTCCACTTTCTTCCTAAGAGCAGCTGGTAACTTGGAATCTCCAACATTTTATTTTACTTAGTATTTAATGCCTTAACTATGATGTCACCACAACTCTATGTGTGTGTGTGTGTGTGTGTGTCACGTACCCCATTCAAATGCATGAGTCAGCAGAGGAGGGGCTCCACAGATTGTCAGTATTCAGAGCCCTCACATGCCTTAGTGGAGCCCTGATCATATGTCATTCCGCTTTAGCCGGGACCCTCTCCAGGTCCAGAAAAGATTCTTCTTCTTGCTTCTTAGGTCATAAAGCTGGTGATATGCCCTAACACCTGTTGATTTCATTACTCTTTTCACATTTTCTGAATAAGCCCTTCATCAAACTCTAATGGTCTTGAATTGTTTCCACTCTGGCTTAAACACAGGCTTTCTGCCATAACTATTTCAAAACCTTGTTTGCTGTTCCACAGTTTCCTTCTCTTCCCCTGCTGTTGACCTGGCCATCTCACCTTTATGTTAAAAAGACAAAATACAATCTATGAAATAGAAATGCCCACTTAAGCCTGGTAATAAATATGAAAATATATCTGCATCTACAAAAACATATCTTTGTTTTCCATTCTTTTTCTATCGTTCTGATTACAACAGAAGAACTCACACTACTTCTATTTCAGGCTAAATTTTCCAACTTTCTTTTCTGAACTTTCAATACCATCAACTTTGGCTTTCTCTGGATTGTACAGATAATTTGTATGAAAACAGCTGAAAAATTGCATTTTTTTTTCTCTTTGATCTATATTTCTGACAATACACATAGTTAAAACGTTCATACAAGTTCTGGAGGTTAATGAATTTGTCCAGTTTGGAAAATTAATGACATTTTTGACATAGATCTTAACCCAAATGATTCCTTGCTTGCAAAATTTAAAAATTCCATGGTCAGTATCTAGTTTTTGTTAAGTTATCAAATACCTCTGATGTGACAGATATGTGAAACCCTTAAACAGAAGCACTGAAATACCAAAATTTAAAGAAAGTCTGAACGATAGTGTCAAACAAAGTTCTTGGCCAATGCAGTAAATTGGACTAAGTTTACCAACAGGAGTGCATTTCTGTTTTCTCATGTCACTGGTTCTATTTGGCATACATTCTACAATTGATATTTTCTATTTGACATGTAGCCTATATTTCAATATAGCTATTAAGTCCTTTGTGTATTCATTTTACAATTTAAGTGTTTTCATATAAACTCAACCATTTTCATTTGACTCTTTTTCAGACACCTGGCCACTTTTAGTATTACCTTCTTAAGTAATGTTTACTTCTGTTCTTTGATACGAGCTGACTAGCGAGTTGTGGTTGTTGTTGTTAAGTGCCGTCAAGTCATTTCCGACTCATAGCGACCCCA
>NW_006922419.1:595435-599851 GCF_000298275.1 Orycteropus afer afer
TTAATAAAGTGAATCTTAAATTATTATATATATAAATTTAAAGTCATTTGTACATATTTGTTTTTTTCCCTAAATATGGGACTCTGTCTCAATAATATGACCTTACAGTTTTGGATTTATTATTTTGAGTCATGTGATTCTTGAATTTTTTGTATCTTCCAACTTACTTTTTCCTTATACAGCTATGTGAGGTTCACATGTATTGTAAACAAATATTTATTGTATTTCACTTAATCACTGATGCGTAAGCTAAGCAGAATCAAACCTAGTGACTATATTTCAAATTCCTTATTAAATTTCACTAATTCATTAATCAAAAAGAAAAAAAAAAATAGAGCAGAGACAAAACTTTAATTAATTCCTGAAGAGTGTTGCACTGAATATCTAAGTGGATCAAATAAATACATAAATTAGATAGATAGATAGAATTGGTAAATTAAAGAAATAAAAATACTAGGACACTATAGCAAAGAGTCAAAAATAATATTATCTTTCAAAAAAGAAGATTTAATAAATACTGTCAAATGGTAAGAAAAGAATCAGGAGACGAAATCATAGTTGATGTAGTAACTAGAAGTTTCTCATTGATTTAAAGCTAAATTTATTTTGAATTAGAGAAAATTGTGAAAAAATGGAACTTTTTTCACACAGATGCATTGAATAACAAATGAGGGAATGTAAGAATAAAAAATATTCTACTGCAAGTAAGTATGAACTACAGAATGTATCAAAATTGGTATAAAACACATATTCAGTGAATTATAAAGAAACCAACAACATGAAGCACTACTAGCTCTCAAAATTGGCAATATTTACAGATTTTCTAAATGAGATTAATCAGATTGAGGATAGCTGAGTTAGAGAGCAGAAGCCTGGTTCAAAATAAAACATATGGAACTCCCAACTTGAGAAGTACTTAATTTCCTCTCCAAAACATTATTTCTATCCTTAAGTTCTACAGGAAGTAGCATAATGTTAAGATTTAATTGTGCAATATTTTGATCTGTATGTGATTTCATTAAACTCACATTGTAAGTAAACCTTTGATGACTACTTCTATATCAGTAGTGCTAAACATTAATATTGAGGTGAATTTCAATTGTTTTTTACTGACAATTGAGAGATATCTGTGAAAAAGAAAATCATGAACATAATAAAGAATATGAACCCTATTTATCTGATGAAGTTAGATCTATCTTCTTGAAAAGTATTTGTATCTTGGAGAAGCTGAGGGTCTCGCATGTTTTGTTTTGTTTTGTGTGTGTGTGTGTGAGAGAGAGAGACAGAATGTGTGTGTGGTGAGTGTGTGTGTGTATGTATGTGCATGAGTCCTGAAGAGAAAGAGAGGAAGAAGTGTTTAGAAATTTTTGATGGAAAGGGTCATGGAAGGAGTGCAGTTATTGCTGCATTCAAATCAATCAGTCGTGTTCTTTAAAATAATGATAACACATTTATTGTGATTTGGTGAATGTGTACAGAGCAAACTGGTTTTCCATTCAACAATTCATACACATTTTGTTTCATGACATTAACTGCAATCTCCACAATGTAGCAACACTCTACCCAAATCCTCCCTGTTTTGTCCATGTCCACTAGACCTTTTTTCCTATCCTTTCCTGTCATTGAGATTTCTCCCTAGGCAAATGCTGCTCTTTTGGTCTCATGTGGTTGATGGTTCTAAGGAGTGTGCACCTCCCTGGTGTTACTGTTCACCTTGTAGTCCTGTCTATTGTTTGGTTGAAGGTAGAGCCTTGGGGATGAGTTCAGTTCCAGATTGGAAAGGTGACTAAGACCACAGTCTCCAGTTCATCTGTCTCTATCATACAGGTCCCTAACTGCCTGCTCTTTTTTTTTAAGGTTTGGAGTTTTGTCCCACATTTGTTCACATTCTCTCTCCAGGACCTTCTATAGTGATGCCTTCCAGAACTGTTAGCAGTAGTAGCTGGGCATCATCCAGTTCTTCTGGTCTCAAGGTCATGGTGGCTGAGGTTCAAGTGGTCCATTAGTCCTTTTAACTAATTATTTCCATGTGTATTTGATTTTCTTTATTCTTCTTTGGTTCAGACATTGTTGTTGTTGTTATGTGCCGTCGAGTCAAACCCGACTCATAGTTTCCGAGGCAGTATCACTACGGAAGTAGGATTGCCCAACCTTCCTTCCGAGGAGTGGCTGGTGGGTTTGAACGTCCAGCCATGTGGTTAGCAGGCAAGTGTCTTACCAATATGCTATCAGAGCTCCCTTCATAGAAAGACCAATGGTTGGACCTTTGAGGGCTGACTGCAAGTGGTTAAGACCCCATCACTACTCGCCAGAGTAAGGATGTAGAACATTGTTTTGTGAACTATATTGTGCCAATTGATGTTGATTTTACCTGACATCATGGTCCTGTGTCCTCAGGCTAAGAAATACTTTCCATCAAGATGTTTTCATAACACCTTAATGTTACGAAAGTTCACAACTTTGCCCCTGCATTCTGTATTATATTTCAGGATGCATTCACAGCATATATAAATGCATATGTTGGAAATCTATGCAAAATCTCATGCTTATTTGCTAATAAATGAATGTGTACACAGATAGGAAAAAAGAAAATAGGCAAAAGTTTAGAATTGTAATAAATGTATACTCCTGAGCCCCTCCATGATATATATCAATGAATTAATAAGAAAAGTCCATTATAAGTTTAAAGTATTTATGAACTGTTTGATAAATGCAAATGGTGAAAACAAATATATAAGGGGAAACAGCTGAAGCAATAATAAACATTATTTTATATGGTTAATTCTACCTGGTATTGCCACTTTTGTCTTTAAACTCTTAATCTTTTCACCACAACCAATAGTTCCCGATAAATAAACTTTTTTTTCAAAAACCCATTAAAGATATAGAATGATTCTAAGATGAACATCCGGAGCTCCTGTTTCAGTCTTCTAACCAATCTTATCCCTAGATGGACACAGATACTTAGGTAATAACAGAATGTGTTTACTTTGAAAATATTCTAACAAAAACGTGTATGCTTGATACTAGCCTTTGAATGTTAATTGGGTCAGAAAATTAATCAATTAATCACAGAAAGGAAGGGAATTCTTTTTTTGGTAAGTACATTCCATAAAGCCTTCTTTACGTCCTTATTCCTGAGGCTGTAGATCAGAGGATTCAGCATGGGGATCACCGCTGTGTAGAACACAGAAGCCACTTCATCCCGATTCATGGAGTAGCTAGATGTGGGTCTCAGATAAGTATAGATGGAGGTTTCATAGAACAGAGTTACAGCGGTCAAGTGGGAGGCACAGGTTGAGAATGCTCTGTGCCTCCCCTCCCTGAATGCATTCGAAAGACGGAGAGCAGAATGTAGCAGGAGGGTGTGAGGATGATCAGCAGACTTCCCACCATGTTCACACCAACAGAAGTGGGAAGGATGCTCTCATGCAGGCGTCTGTCGGCACAAGAGAGCTTAAACAGAGGGGAGTTGTCACAGAGGAAGTGATGGATAATATTGGAGCCACAGAATGGTAACCTGATTATATAACTTGTGTTAACCATGGAGCTCAGCAATCCTGCTTCAAAGCCCCAGCTGCTATTTAAAGGCAGACTGTCCTAGACATGATTAAGGAGTAGAGGAGTGGGTTACATATGGCCACATAACGGTCATAGGCCATTAACCCTAAGAGGATGCCTTCAGTTGTTGCCAGGGCGACAAAGAAATACATATGCAAGAAGCATCCAGAGAAGAAGATGGTTTTCTTCTCGGACACTAAATCTACCAGCATCTTTGGGGTGATGGTGGATGAGTAGCTAACATCCACAAAGGACACATTGGCCAGGAAGAAATACATGGGGGTGTGAAGTCGAGGATCAGTCCTGATTAGCAGATGCCCATTTACTCAACTCTTAGAAAAAACACAAGTATGAAAAATCTAGCTTGAAATACTTTTAGATGAGCTAAAATCTTTTTTAATCATTAGTTTAAAAGTAAAGAATATATTTATTTTTTCTTGTTGATTCAGATTTCCATAGATCTTGACTTTATTAAATGATTATATTCCTTATGGTTATTTTTTTTTTAACATAGTCAAACTTCAAAGGTATAATGAAACACTAAATTAACGAAAACCTTTTAAATTGTGTTCATAAAACATACTGATATCAGTATTTACCATTATCAGTCACCTGGTCATTTTTTCCACCTTTTTACTTTTCTTATAAAGTGGCTCCAGACACAAACTTTTAGAATTATTGCACAGGAAAATAAAAATGTCCTGATCATAGAGTACATATTCAATAAATATTTGTAGATGAAATAATGAATAAATAAATGAATGTGTTTATTTATATTTTAAAATATAAAGCTAAATTTCCTTAATTCATCCAGTTTTATGTTGTTGTTCTATGTGGTTAATCATTTTTGACTGA
>NW_006922419.1:604905-627690 GCF_000298275.1 Orycteropus afer afer
GTTCCGCCCTGACAAGTGTGTTGTGTACCTTATTTACATTACCAACAAAACATCCAATTCATTTGGTAGGCCATAAGAACCTCACATTTACAGTTCCACCCAGTAGTCTGGTGGGAGTCACAAAGACCATGGCAGGAAGAGCCATATCAAATAATTTACTGCGCTACAGCCCCCAGGAGGCAGAACGTTCTAATATAAACTCTTTCATTTATATTGCTTGGTATGAAATATCTGTCTTGGATTGACCAACCAGTTAAGCATGTGAAGAAATACAACTGATAGCCAAGGGAAGTCTCAAGGAACATGTGTGCATGTGGATCAACTGCCTAATATGGACTCAAGGTTCAACTGATGACACATTCAGATGAATGCTTCTGCCTCATATAAGGAACTCTCAGCTCTTCATAGAGTTTTCTTTGTAGAAAAAAAGAAGGAAGACAAATAAAGAAAAGACAGAAAGGAGGAAGGGTTATCAAGAAGACAAGAGGACTGAAGAAAGGAAGAAAGAGGTGAAGGAAGGAAGAAATTACAGAAGGGAAGGAAGGGAATATGAGAGGACAGGGCAGAGAAGAAAGGCAGAAAGAAGGGAAGCCAGGAGGAAAAGAAGGAAGGAAGGGAGGGAGGGAAAGAGGGAGAGAGAAAAGAGGAAGGAAGGAAGAAAGAAAGAAGGTAGGTAAAACGAAGGAAGGAAGTCAAGAAGAAAATAATGATTGCGGCACATCCTTTCATTTTGCAATTTTTCCACATTTTAATTCTTTATAGACAATACTGTTTTGTTGAGGGAAGATATTTTTTTTTTTTTCTTTCTACATACATTAATACTTAACTTACTAGAAAAGAAATCCCCTTAATAGCTAAAAAATAAAAATAAAAAAGTTTAAATTTCTTGCCAGATGGAGAAAAACCAATTGTTTGCTTAAAGGCTAGCACCCTGCACTTATCCATTCTCGTTTCTGTGCACCTTAAGTGCCTTAACGAATATAACTGTTCCAGTGTCAATAATATAAAGAAGTAAAAATCTAGAGCTGCATTTAAAAGTATTGAGATATACTGCTATAAGTACTGGTATAATTGGGACTGAAAACTAGCAGTCATTGAGGGACTACAATCTACTTAACAAGGTACTAAGTACTTACAAGGAGCTCTGGTAGCATAGTGCCTAAGGCATTTGACTACTAACCAGAAGGCAGGTGGTTCAAACCTACCAGCCACTCCTCAGAAGGAAGATGGGGCAATCTACTTCCGTAGTGACACTGCCTCGGAAACCCAAGGAGGGGTCACTATGAGTCGGGTCCGACTCAATGGCACATGACAACAACAACAACAAGTACTTACATGTGTTATCTCCCTTAATTCTCAATAATCTGATAAAGTACAAATTTATTCACTATTTATAAATTGTCGGAAAATGGCCAAGTAAGTTGGTCAAGTTCTCACTGTTGTGAAATGGAAGAAAAGAGCCGAACCTAAGTTTGGTCAATATTAAGCTCTTCCCTCTGCAATATATCAGCTGAGGAATAATTCCTTCCAGTCACTCTTACAACAGAAACAAGTATGTGGTCCTTGGTAGCATTCTCAATAGCACTGAGTCTGTATCTTGGCCTTTCTCTAAAGATAAATTCTGCAGTCTCTTTAAGTATCTGACTGAATAGTGGGCACTGCAGGAAGTCACAGAATTTGAAAGATAAATCTTTTTAATTTCCTATTGATTGGTGTAATTGAAGTTTATTATTACTGTTATTATTTTAATAAAAAAGTATGGAGAAATATGCTCTAAGTGGTTTTGTCATAGTAAATTGTGTTCTCTTTGTTTCATTTAATATAAATAAGTCATACCCCTGGAAGAAGAGTAATTGCCTATTCAAAGTCCTCCTGGGACACAGAGACAACCTGGGATAAAGTCCCATTGGTCACAGACTGAAGGATATATACCCATCCCTTATGAGACTCTTTGTAACACTTGGAGAGGAATGCTGCCCACATCTTCTACAAAATTAATTCTACAAAATCCTAGATGGTGGTAAGGTAGGTTATTTCCTAATGGAGCAATAACTTGTCTGTTGTAAATTCAACAATCATGTTGTAAGACACTAGGAAAAAAAAAAAAAAAACTATCTTTCTTGACTCTCTGTGAGTTTCTGTTGAGTCTGAGTGTGTTTTGGGTAATGAAAGGAGCAGTGACATACATCTGACCCTCAGCTTATCAATGGCGTTTTTAAAATACCACTATCCAATTTGTTTTGCACTGTAGGATGGGAAAGCAGACTGGGCTAATTTTGAAATTTTGGGAAATCCAGTGGTTTAATTAATTCCTGGCATCAGTAAATTAAGACTTAGATTTTTATGGACACATAATATATACACACACGCACAATATGATTAACTACTTTCCATGTTTTTGTTGTTGGTATGTGCCATCAAGTAGGACCTGACTCATAGTGATGCCTTCTTGGGTTTCCAAAGTGTTGTCACTATGGAAGTAGATTGCCCAACCTTCCCTCTGAGGAGTGCCTGGTGGGTTTGAATCACCAGCTTTCTGGTTAGCAGTCAAGTGCCTTAGGCACTACGCCACAAGAGCTCCTAATTACTCTGCACAGTTTTCCATAAACACCAACTCATAGAACTTAATACTGTTAAAGCTAGAGTTTGAATTATTAAATAATAATAATGGCATTAGTGTAATAATAAGGAGCTCGGAGGTGCAATGGATAAGCACTGGGCTGCTGATTGAAAAGTCCAAAGTTGAAGCTCACCAGCGGCTCTGCTGAAGAAAAGCCCTGGAAGGCGGCTCTCATAAAGGTTTCAGCCTTTAGAAATGTTTAGGTCCATTAGGGTTGCTAGGAATTAGGATTGACTTGACAGCTCATAGTAATAACAACAACAACAGGGCAAGAGTAATAGTACTGGTAATAATAATTGCTAAGAAGTGCTGGATAATTTGTATGTATCTACATAAAAAGTGCTATAATAAGTTATTCATTTTAATTTAAACTTCAATTTTATGAAATATTAATATGCTAATTAAACAGAAATTGAAGCATAGAGAAGTTCAATATTTTGTGGATTATCTGAATTTAAACTCAGTCTGCTTACTTCCAAATCCTGTGTTCTTGACCACCACAACAAAATTATTTGCAAAGGAGAACAAGTAAATTTCTTGTGGTTAGTTCTAATTTTATTTTTCTCCTCTACTTAAGTAATTCAAACAGAATATCAAACAAAAAATAGTTCACCTTTTAGAAATAACACCCTTGTCTGGTGCGATTTCCATGAGAACCAGTGGAGCCAAACTTATTTTAGAAGATTAATCTGAGTTCCAAGTAGTGTGAGATGAATCCTTGAAGAGAAATGAATTTTGTTGTGAAAGGCTCAATCTCTGACTCGGCAATTAGCAACTGAACCTCTCTAACCAGTGTTCTAAGGATCCCTGGTGGCCTAGTGCCTAAAGCATTTGATGCTAACAAGAAGGTTGGTGGCTCAAATCTATCAGCCTCTCTGTAGAAGGAAGATGGGGCAATCTTCTTCCATAAAGATTTACCACTTTGGAAACCCAGTGGGGTGGCTGTGAGTCCAAATCGACAAGATGGTAGTGTTTGTTTGTTGGTTGGTTTTGTTCTTTTAAAACTGCATTCAAGGTGGCATGGGGACTCGCAGAAGTAAGTTAAACTTTGATCTCAAGGATTTTGAAAGCCGTTTATGGATATAAGATACTCACTCAAAAGATTTGTGGACATGTCACTTATTGGTTGATTCTGTGTAAATGAATTAAAATATATGTGTAAATTATCATTGCTGAGTTTCCTACCAGCACTTCTTGTTGTTGTTATGTGCCATCGAGTCGGACCTGACTCATAGCGACCCCTCCTTGGGTTTCTGAAGCAGTATCACTACAGAAGTAGATTGCACCATCTTCCTTCCGAAGAGTGGCTGGTGGGTTTGAACCACCAGCCTTCTGGTTAGCAGTCAAGTGCCTTAGGTACTATGCTACCAGAGCTCCCACCAGCACTAATACTCTGTAATTAAATAACTTACAATAAAATTCCTAAACAGTAGAAAATGTTTCAACATCAGAGGCACTGTATAGTTTTTTTGTTTATTTTTTAAGGGCAGAATTAAATTTTATTTTAATAAGTTATCTCTACCAAGAAAATATAACAGTCATAAAGCTTCATGTGTTATAGTCGTGTAATTGTAAATGACACTTTGATAAGGTGCAACCTATTATCAAATAACATAGCTTCAAAATGTATGATGCAGACTTAACAATACAAGAAGAAATTGCTAAATCTGTACTCATGAAAGAAATCTGTAAAATGCTTCTTTGAAAGGCGCATCAGGAAGAACCAATAAGAATAAAAGGCATTTGAACCATATCATCAACAAGCTTAAACTACTAGATATACATAAGTAAATAGAGGGGACACTACTTTGCAAAATTCCTTGCAAAATTAATGTCTACCTGCTCATCACATAAGCATTAAGTTGTTGTTAGGTGCCCTCAAGTTGATTCCAACTCCTAGCAACTGTGTGCACAACAGAACAAAACATTGCCTGGTCCAATGGCATCCTAAGAAGAATAATTGTCTTAGATCAACTAGATAAAAGTCAAAGGATAGTGTTTAACAACCATAGTAGCTTGACAAAGAAGTGGGGATTGGAGTATGACAATCTACATGAAGTTGACCAAGTTAATAAAACCATTGTGTGGCGTATTCTCTGAAAATTTGTTTTTGTTTTCTGTTAAAAGATGTAATTAGAAATTATTCTTAGTATCCGAGGGCATTACTCAGAACGTGTTGCTTCATGATTCAGTAACTAACTAAAAGTTATGTGCAGTAAGATATTAGTTACTTTCAAGCTTAAGGGGATTTTGTTGAAGACACCTTGCAGGATTATAAAAATTGCCCAACTCCGTAGAGGCAAAAATCAGTTTTTTCTAACCTCAAGCCACATGTTTCCTTATAAATAAAAGTAGAATTGAGAAACATTCTGGGGAAGAGAAAGTGAGTACAGGTAGATTAGATAATTCCACAGAAGAAAACATGGTCTAGAAAGGTAGTCCAACATAGTAGTGAAGAACACTACCGCTATGCAAGAAATTATTGGGTTCAAACCTTGACTTTGGCATTTAATGACTGGTAATGTTTTTAACCACCCTGTGACATATAAATAATTGAGAACATATTTGTAAGTCATTTGCATGTCTGATACACAACGACTATACAAATATTTATTTCATACATTAAGCATAAATCAATTGAACAGTTGTTTCTAATTTTTGTTCTTGTTCCAATAGCTTAAATATCCAGATGACTGTGTCAAAATTGATGTTGTCCTTGACATCCTAATATGCCTTTGGTCAACTTTATTAATATTCTGTTTCTTTCCTTAGAAGAGAGAAAAAAGACATCCATGATTCATTCATCACTCAAGAAAACTCACATCTGCTGATGCCACCTACCCTGAACAAGAAAACCAAGAACATGTTAGAGAACAATTACACCATGCCAACTGAATTCATTTTTGTTGGATTCACAGACCGTCTACCTCTTAGAGTCACACTATTCTTGGTATTTTTCATAGTATATATATTAACAGTGGTAGGAAACATGACCGTAATAATCTTAGTTAATGTCAATTCAAGCCTTCAAACCCCCATGTATTATTTTCTTTGCAATTTGTCTTTCTTAGACATCAGTTATTCTACAGCAATTGCTCCTAAAATGCTGGTGAACTTCTTAGCATCTAGGAAGAGCATCTCTCCCTCTGGCTGTGCACTACAAATGTTTTCCTTTGCTTGTTTTGCTGATGCTGAGTGCCTCATCCTGGCAGCAATGGCATATGACCGCTATGCAGCCATCTGCAACCCATTGCTCTATTCTACACTTATGTCTAAGAGAGTCTGTATCTGTTTCACACTGTTGGCCTACTTCAGTGGAAGTATGACTTCACTGGTGCACGTGTGCCTCACTTTCCAGCTGCCATTCTGTGGCTCTAATGTCATCAACCACTTTTTTTGTGATATACCTCCTCTCCTGGCTTTATCATGTACAGATACCCACATCAATGAGCTGCTACTCTTTGCCTTGTGTGGATTCATCCAGACCAGCACTTTTGTGGTCATATTTATCTCTTACTTCTGCATCCTTATTACGGTCTTCAGCATAAAATCTTCAGGAGGCAGAAGCAAGACAGTTTCTACCTGTGCTTCCCATCTCATAGCAGTCACCTTATTCTACGGGACACTCTTGTTTATGTACTTACGTCCTACCAACCGCTATTCTCTAGAGACCGATAAGGTGGTTGCAGTATTCTACACAGTTGTCTTTCCAATGTTTAACCCAATAATCTACAGCTTCAGAAACAAAGATGTGAAGAATGTTCTCAAAAAACTGTTTGAAATATACTGGACTTCCAAATAAATCATATATAATTTAATTTAATAATATTTGGGAATTAATCTCCTTTTCCAACATCACCATGTTCAACTATGCCATTCACAGCTCAGATTCCACAATTTTAAATGTTATCACTATTTGCCAGAAATAAGCAGATCTCATCTACATCAATGTCTTCCATCTTTATAGCACCTGGTACATCCCATGTGCTCATCACATGTGTGTTTAATGGCTGGATGGGTGAATTAAGAGATGTCTTTTCAAATGTGTGAGTTGATGGAAAGATGGCTAGATCTATCATTCCACGTCTCCAAGTGAGTCTACATCCTGAACTTAGATAGATGGCATTTCTCATCAGAGAAATTTGATGTCCCCAATGATAGATGGTGGTTGAAGTGAGGAAAGGAGGGGTTCACTAGTTCTCCAGAAATCAGATAGAAGGCATATAGCAGTAGCTTCTTTGATATTAGATCCTATTGAAGAATGGTTCTCTTTGTGCTAGATTTATTGCTGCAAGAAATCCCCTACTCTTCCACTGACAGTGGATAATTAAGAAAACTGAACAAGATTATGAAGTCATTAAGGTTATAAAATCTGTAAATTACTTTTTCATATCTGTGCATATTACTGAAATAATGTTTGAGGAAATATTTTCAAGATGAAGTGAATTATTGCTCTGATAATTTTCTTATGGGAATTAGCAACACATATTCCTTGAAATGTAAGCAGCTTTTTCTCCTGGATCATTTTTGATCATTAATTTATCAGATATTTTCAGTGATAATTTTTGATCCTTTTGATCCTGTTGTTATTGTTATGTGCCATTGAGTGGGACAACTCATAGCGACCCCTCTTTGGGTTTCCGATGCAGTATCACTACCGAAGTAGATTATTTAACCTTCCTTTTGGTGAGTGGCTGGTGGGTTTGAACTGCCAGCCTTCTGGTTTGCAGTCAGGCCTTAAGTACTACGCTACCTGAGCTCCTTCTTTAGATCATACTTTTTGTTTTATCTTGAAAGACTGAAACCCTAAATTGTTTACATGTGAATGTATACTACTGTGTATTTTATTTTACAGGAATTTGAAAATAATATACACCTGATTTAGTTATATTGACTCTAAACCATAGTTAATTTAACATGAAAATTTAGCCAAATAAATTTGGTATGAAAACAAACTACTATGTCTTATTTGAGTACCTCAGTGTTCTATTTTGTAAATGAAGGCAATAAGATGTTACATTCTATACACTAGTATTGTATTGATAATTAAAATGATATATATAAAGCTACTAATATATATATATATATATATACACACAAGATTTGATGATTAAATAAATTAAATGAAGTATAAACAAAAAACAAACCAAACTCACTTCTGTCGAGTTAAATCTGACTCCTAGAGACCCCTCCTTGGGTTTCTGAGGTGATATTTCTACTGAAGTAGATTGCCCAGTCTTCCTTCTGAGGAGTGACTGGTGGGTTTGAACTGCCAGCCTTCTGGTTAGCAGCCAGATGTCTTAGGCATCACCACCAGTGCTCCTAAATGAGGTATAATAAACACATATTTTCCAGAATATTTGTATAACTCTCAAGACAGTGCCTGACACAGAATATCAGCATATAATTTTTGTTTGCTTGTTTACCATTATTATATTACTATTGGACTTTAAGATAATATAATCTAATTTCCTGGGACACGTTCAGTGACCTGGCATAAATGGACATTATAATCTAAGAGAAGGACTTTTGTCCATTACTGTTGGATTTTATGGTGTGTATATGATTAGGGAATCACAAGTTCCTCACCTGGTGGAAACTGGAATTAGATATAACAGAAGTATGATGTCGCTGAACCTTGTCTAAGTCCCATTTTGTCTCCTCAACACTTACCACTTGGGAGATACCAGTTCGTTCTGAGGTTTAAGCAAGATTAAGAACTTGTGGCCCAAGACTTTTAAATCCACATACATGACACTCCAGAACCTATGGCCAGAGTCATCCTCTCAGCATTAACTACCAGTGTTGATTGCCTTAGCAATAAGCTGTAGAGAGTTCCCCTGTAGCTTCTCAGGAAATCAGCCAACAAGGAATCCGTCTTGGTATTTGAATCATTACTCTCACAGCCTCTATCATTTTTCAGTTAAAGCTCATCTGTTTTAGCTTTGCAGCCTAATGTTACATTGTTCCCTTTACTCATTAACAAGTGTTACTTCAAATTTTACCAGTGGATGTATTGCTATAATAACTGTGTAGACTACCATTTGGCCTAGTTTGGTCATCTGCTTTAGGGAAAGGCATCTCTTTAGAGAGGTGCTGGTAAGTATTGATAATTCTATTGGTGGTCCAGGCTTTTCTTTTGTTTTTTTCTAGAATTCAAATAAATGTTTATTTTATATTCATGATTTTTAGATTTTCACATGCATAAAGATATCTTAATTTATTCCTTCATGTTTTATACTTTTTACAACCATTATTTATTTCTACTTAAATCTATAAAATGCCAAGTAATATAATATAAAAATTATATTCAAATGTTCAACTAATAGTTATAGTTCAGTGCAATATGCCAGGCATTTTATTAAGCACTAACAGAAAAAAGCATAGGGAGACTGTGACAGGAGGAATCTGGAAAGTCTTCCATCCTGAAGTGGAATCCGATCTGCATCTATCAGAAGTCAAAGAAAGCTTTAACTCGGGTTATGGTGGGTGACACATAGGCTGGTCGTGTAGCTTACTGTGCAAAGGCCTAGTCATGGGGAAGTGCATGAATATCGAAAGAGTAGTCATGCTGTACTCAGAATTCCACCTAAACTTTTCCATTTTCAATCCTGATTGAACGATCAATCATTCTTTACATGCTTGAGTTTTGCACAGCCCCAAGTGAAGTTATAAGAGATTTGTTCTTCATTTTAAAATTAAGAGTAAGGAATAGAAATCTTAAAATCTATCCTTGTTGTTGTTGTTGTATGCAGTCGAGTCAGCCCTGACTCATAGTGATCCCTCCTTGGGTTTCCAAGGCAGTATCACTATGGAAGTAGGATTGCCCAAACTTCCTTCCGAGGAGTGGCTGGTGGGTTTGAATAGCCAGCCTTCTGGTTAGCAGTCAAGTGCCTTAGGCACTATGCTACCTAGGCTATAATTTTATTTAAAAAAAAATTAAATTATAAAAATTATTTTTTAAATGTTAAAGAAAATATTTATTATCATAAGGAACTTTCTTCTCCCCTTTTCTTTTCTTCCTTCTGTCTTTCTTAATGCTCCTCTATTTGCATCTTCACAGCTACGTAATTTTGTCAGATTTAAAAAAAAAAAAAGTACTTTAGTACAATATTGGCATTGATGAGATAATTGAGTATTGTATTTATTTGTATATATTATAATTTGGTCTGTTTTTATGTCACGATAGCTAAAGCAAGGTAATCAGGTGACATAAGAAATTATAAAACTATATGCCACCCCTACCCCAAAATCTCTAGTGATCAAAATGATTATTTGAATGATGAAGATAACTATAAATCAAATTCTGCAAAGATTATCTCAGGGCAATAGTTAGAGGTTCATCCAATCTTCCTGGCTCCAGGAAATCTGGAGTCCATGTAAATTTGAAATTCTGTTTTGCATTTCCCCCTTTCTATGGTAAAATTTAGGAGCTCTGGTAGCACAATGCCTAATGCAGTTGACTGCTAACCAGAAGGCTGGTGGTTCAAACCCAGCAGCCACTCCTCAAAAGAAAGGTTAGGTTGGACAATCTGCCTCTGTAGTAATACCACCTTGGAAACCCAAGGAGGGATCGCTGTGAGTTGGGTCCGACTCGATGGCACATAATGACAACAATATGATAACATTTAATCAAAGTCTTTGATCAAAATGTTCAGTAAAAGTAACCTTGTACCACCAATTCTTTTGGATTCATGGTTGAAATTAGCCACATATTCCATATCTTCTCTTCATCCTGACTTTCCTTCTTCTTCTGTTGTTCCTGGTGAAGATGTATCCCATTGAGTCTTCTTGAAACCAAACCATAGTTTATGTAACTAGTGACGAATGTGTGCCTTGGGCATTATACTCTTTTAAGAACTATCTATGTGGGATCAAACTGATCAGAAGAGTTGCTTGGAAGATTAGGTAGGAACCTTAGAGGGCAGTGAATGAGGTTAATGAGAAAAGGACAATTATAAAAATGAAGGTGAGAATGGTTACCTAACTTGAAGAAGGTACTCAGTGTCACTGAAAGTACATACAGAAACTTTTCAATTTTTGTATGTTTTGCTGTGTACCTTCTCAACAAAAACTAAACAAATTATACACAAAAGTTGTTAGAGTATCAAGTGTAAGGATAATCTGTTGGGTGATTCCCATGGTCCTAGAGATTGTACACAAGGAAAAAAAAAAAAAAAGCCCTAGAATGCCTAATTCACAATACCAAAACCAAACTCACTGCCTCTGAGTCAATTCCAACTCATCGTGACTTCAACTGGGTTTCCAAGGTTATAAATCTTTATGGAAGCAGACTGCTTCATCTTTCTCCTGCAAAGAATCTTGTGGGTTCAACCACAGACCTTTGGGTTGTAGCCAAATGACTTAACCACTACATCACAAGGGCTCCTTAAATTCACTCTCCCAGTGAACAATCAGAAAGCATTTCCAGAAGTTTAGAACTTTGTAGTCATCAAGTACCTGTCACAAAGGACTGAATCCAGTATGTGATTTTTATGGTTCACAACCACAAATATGAATATTTGAGAGTTTTGATTATGATGAAATAGGTATCTGAAATACAATCGGTATTTTGGCAGATGAGGAAAGATAAGAATTTGAGAGCCTTAGAAAAAGAAAGACCCTTTTTAGTAGGATCATGCAGCATAGACATCTTAACCTTGCTCCTGGAGGTTAGTGGAAATACTTTTAAGTTTCCCATCATTCAGTGAGATGATACCTTTTAATATAAAATAAATAGATGATGATGATGAGAGATGATCTATAGATAGATAGAAGATAGATAGATAAATGCCTAGATAGATAGATAGATGATAGATAGACATGTTACATAGATGCAATCAAGTTAAAAGTTCCATCAAATCCTATTTTCTGGTAAACTTGTATTATAATGTAAACTTGTTAAATCATACAAAAAGATTGTTCAGTAAGTATGAACCTATGCATTGTGCCATTGCTATGATGTGTCCAATGAAAATGAAAAAGAATAATTACTACATGCATTTACTTGTAAATCAAAATTTTAATAGCTTGAATTACTAACCTTATATTTCGATTGCACATCTAATTTTCTTTCTTTTGTTTAACAACTTTTTTGAGATATAAATCACAAAGCATAAAATATACTAATTAAAATGGAGTTATATAGGCATCACGACAATTCATATTAATTTAGCTATACCCCATCATGCCTACTTCTCTTTCTTCCTCAGCCCCAGATAATCTACTTTCTGTCTCTTTAAATTAGTCTATTTGGATATTCCATTTAAATGGGACCACAAATATGTATGTGTGTGTGTGTGTGACTGGCAAATTTCAGTAGCATAATTTTTGCTGTTGGTTTTTTGGAAGGTTTATTTATTCTATAGCATTTAACAGTACTTCATTCCTTTTTAATTCTAAGTAATATTCGGTGTATAGGTAAACAATTTTTTTTATGTACTTGATTGATGAACACCTGACTTTTTTTCACATCTTGGTCATTATAAAAAATACTTATGATGCATATGGTCATAGAGATAGAGACATCAGCATGAACTAATGTTTAGCTCATACAGAAATTGATGGTTACGTATGGAAATTCATGAACACATGTGTATACCCAAATTAATATGTTATTGCTGTTAGCTGTCATTGAGTCAGTCCCTACGCAGAGTGACACAACCAAGTGAAACGCTGCCTGGGCCTGCACCATCCTCGCTACTGTTGCTGTGGTTGAATCCATTGCTGCAGTCAGTAACAGTCAATCTCATTGATGGTCTTTCTCTTTTTCTTTTCTTTTTTTTTTTTCTTTGCTGACAGCCTACTTTAGAATAGTCAGTATGGACATGTATATTTCTTTGCTCTGCGAAGTGAGAGGACCTAGACGCAATGGTATTCCAGTAGCAGTGAACACACCTAGTTCTTAGATGTTAGTCTCTAATACCAGTTCCAAACAAAGGAAGAAGGCCTCTTTGCAGCAAGGGATGACTCTAGGTCTTAGGGCAAGAATATGTAAGATGAATCTGGAGCACTTATTATTGCAGAAAAAGATGCTAAAATATCCAATAAAACAAACAAAAATCACACATGGCGATGGGGGTATGTTTAAATTCACGGGAATGAGTTTAAAGAGTTGCCAGTAGCTATGTGAAATGGTTTGAACAACTAAACGGTTCATGTAGATAGCCTATGATTTTTTCTCCTCTGAATTGTCTTGGCACTGAAATTAAAATTGAATAAATATCACGTTTTATTTTGGGACTCTTAGTTGTAATCAATTGATTTACGTATCTTTGTCATTACCTTTTGAACCTGGAAAATGTAAGTTATATGCATTTTTCCCTTTTTCAAAATTATTTAGGCTATAATTGATCTGTTGTATTTCCATATACTTTAGAATCAGCTTCTCAATCTATAAAGCAAAGTCAGCTTAGATTGTTGATTCTGTATTCTACCAGTTTAAATTTGCTGTTGTATCCTTCAAATAAAATTATCATTTCACTTAACTCATTTTTTAAATGCTGAATTTCTATTTGTTCCTTTATAAACATTAATATCTCTTCATTAATTTTCTCTATTAATAACACATTTTAATATATCCCCTTAATTATTTAATTCATGATTACATGATGTATTTATTTCTTTGAACATATATATAATCACTAATAAAGCCTTGTTTTGTTTTGTTTTTTAATTGTGATTTGGGTGAAAATTTACAGAACAACTTCCTTTCCATATAGCAGTTCACATACACTTTGTCCTATGACATTGACTACAATTTACCCCAATGCAACAGCTCACCTCCCATTACCTCCCAATAGTTACCTCTTCCCTGTGTCGATCTCCCCATGCACTCCTGCCCCTTGAGCTTCTAAAGTCTTTGTCTTATAGGCCTTACTTCTGGGGTCTTACTTCTGGGGTCCCTCAACAACAGTGTCTCTTGATGATGGAATACTATGCAACCCTAAAGAATAACATAGAATCTGCAAAAGTCTGCACAACATGGATGAATTTAAACTGAGTGAAACAGGTCAATAACAGAAAGATCAATATTGTCCACTATTGTAAAAAGTCAAGGAAAGGTTTATACATGAATATAAACTTTCCTGGTTGGTTACCAAGGATGGGGAGGGAAGAGGAAGGAGAATTGATATTATACATATATATGATTATTAGTGTTTACCAAGGGTAGGAAGGAGGAGGAAATGGGAAGCTTTTGTTTGGGAGGCACTGAGTTTATGCTAATGGTGGTGGAATATTTTGGAAAAGGATACCAATATTGTGGCACATCATAAAAAATGTCATCAATTTCCTGAGATGTAAATGTGGAAGTTTCTATGTTGGATATGTCTTGTGTATGATTTCATCACAATAAAAGTGAAAAAAGAAAGAAAGTATGAGAAACTGTCACAGCCAAGAGATAAGGAGACATGGCAATAAATTGTAACATGGGATCCTAGATGGGATTCTGGTACAGAAAAAAGATTTAGGTAAAAACTGAGGAAATCTGAAGACACTATGGATTTAAAAAAAAGAAAAAAACACTGCCATCAAGTTGACTAGACTCATCGCAACCCCTCCTAGTGTTTCTGAGGTGGGATCTGCAGAGTAGATTGCCCAGTCTTCCTTCTGAGGAGTGGTTGGTGGGTTTGAACCACCAGCCTTCAGATTAGCAGTCTAATGCCTTAGGTACTACACCACCAGAGCTCCTATTAAGACGACTACCTCATAAACATCCAGTGAGTTTTCCTTCTCTGCCAGGTTTCTGCCCTACACAGTGTGGTGATTAAGTTTGTGTGTCAACTTGGCTGGGCCTTGTTGAGTGGCTGGACAGCTGTATGCAGTATTCCCCATGATGAGACTGGCAATCAACTCCATGGTGGGATCTACCACAAGCAGCTGAGTGGCTGCTTTAGGGATGTGGTCTTCTTTCCGTATATAAGTAGCAGCTTTGGAATGGTCTCTAGCTTATGGCACACTTGAACCCTGCATGTAGCTCTGTCATTTTTCAGCAGACTGCTATGCTCTGCTGACCTTGGGACTTTCAATGGACTTAAATTAATGGCCTGCCATGTAGTTTGGTAACATCGGGACTGTGCCTTTTTACTTTTCAACCTTGGGCTTATCAGCCTCAAAAGCCAGAAGCTGAATGAAGAAAAGCCTCCAGCTTCAGTGGGCAGGGAGCAGGAGGCAGAGCTGAAGCCTAAGGTGGAGGGGCTTTCACCCAGCCCCTAAAGCCTGGTACTTTGAACTCAGACTTAACGCCTCCAAACTTTGAGAGAGTAAACTCCTGTTTCTTCAAACCATCCCATTTGTGGTATAATCTTGTCAGAGCAGCATTAGGTAACCAGAACACAAAAGTTCTGGCTCTCACAGGTTTGCTGTATAATTTGTGGCCTATGAAATCTAACATGATTTCACTAAGGAGCCCTTGAATCTTCTATTTGAAGATTTTCATGTCCTTTATCCCCTTGAAATTACATCCCATGATTTGGTCTACAAAGAATTCAGCACAAGGTGCTGAATGCCCCTTACATGATATGCTGCCTATGCCTATAAATTGAATTAAAAGAACTTTTGATTAGAGAATGATATTGACCACGGAGTGGAAGAGGGTGATTAAAGAGAGTAACTGCAATGAATCTACAAATAAAAAAACTCTTTTTCATTAAGCTTCTAGCAATTTTCATTCTTACATGTTAATAAAAAATAATCTTTTTGTTAAAATCACAACCTATTTTGCATCTAGCTATATCAATTATAACAATATTTGGGCATAAATCCACTACTATCGAGGCAATGTCAACTCATAGTGATCCTATAGAACAGAGAAGCTCTTCCCCATAGCGTTTCCAAGGCTGTGATTCTTAACAAAGGCAGACTGCCTCATCATTGTCCCATGGAGCATTTGGTGGTTTTGAACTGCTGGGCTTTTGGATAACAGCCAAATGCCTTAGCTACTGCACCACTAGAGCACTTTATTTGTGCATAGTCCCCTATATTAAGGCAAAATGAAACGTTCGCAGGAAAATCAGAAAAAGGTTTAATATATAGTCATCATATGTATATACATCTCTTCATGTATATAGTCTGATATTTTGGGGATAATGTAGACCATAATAGAATATACACCAAAACTTTTTAATCAAATATCTTTTCCATTAACTTATAATTTGAAAGAAAGAAATGTTCAATCTTTTCCCTAATAAGAGTGTTCTTCTCATAGAAACTCAGCATTTCAAGTGTTTGATATTTTTTACTGAATTTTGATCCTTAAATTTAATGAAAGACCTGAATTAAAATATAGTATCAACATATTAATATTATATATATACCCATTTTTTGTTTTGCTGAAGTCACTTTCTCTTTGATGAAGTTTTCATATTTTGTAAAATGTTCAAATTACTTAAGATGTATTCCATTTTTTTTTTTTTTTAACAGGAGTTGAGGTTGCTTTTGAAATAGCAAGTGCTCCTTACATAGGAAATAAGTCTTTCATTCCTGGAGATTTCTGTTTTCCTGGGTCACACCTAATTGTTAACCAGAAGTTCTTTGCAATTGAATTTGTTGTTTTTCCAAGCAGCTCTAATGAGGGATAAGACTGTCTCTGCTGTCTCTCATGGAACATAATTTCATGCTTGCCTTGTTTGTTACACAGTCAGAGCTCATGGGCGTTTTGGAAAATAAAATATTGATCATCAGTCACCCTATATCACCTGCAGGAAAATGTTCAACTTCCTTGTCAATTGCCTTCTTACTTGCCTTACTTTCTTTGTCAGGATTCTTCTCTATAAATCACGTCTCATTAACATCATCTGAACATGTCCTGCTTATATTCTTATAATGAATGGATATTGCTTTACTTTAAGGGTATGTATTTGTGGTCCTGGATGAACTTTTGGGAAGACAAAGATAATTCTGGCTTGCAGAAACTAAGATTATTTTATACTTATGTTATGATTTCCTCTCAGATCTAATGGGACCCTTAAAATAGACAAACCTACCTTATTAACAAGAATTATAAACAAGGAATAAAAACCAAATATTATGTACAAAATAGTAAAATACAAAACCTGTCTTTCATCACAGCACCTAATAATTTAACATTTCCTGAATTTCATACCTTTATGCTTTTGGGAGTTCTGGTGGCATAGTCCTAAGCATTTGACTGCTAACCCGAAGGCTGGTGGTTCAAACTTCTTAGAAGGTAGACTGGGTGATCCACTTCCATGGGATACTGCATCGGAAACCCAAGGAGGTGTCACTATGAGTCAGAAACCACTCCATGGCAGTGAGTTTGGTCCTGGTTTTTCATACTCTTTGTGGGAGAATTACTTTAAGCATAAGGCTTAAATTTATAGCCACAAATGATCACTTTAGGTTAAATTTGCTTCCATATCAATTTGCTGTTGTTTTTGTAAAAGAACCATATTCTTTGTCTGAGGACTGATTGTCTTCACTCTATTAGAAGAATATTTCTGCGACTTTGCCCCACAGCATGTTTCATGAGGTGCATGAAAGCCAAAAGCAAACTCACTGCCTTTGGGTCCATTCTGACTACTGGCTACACTAAAGGACAGAGCAGACTCTGACTAGCAGTCAACACTGATTCTGTTAGACTCACATGGTTACTATAGGAGGATAGCTAAATGAGTATTATACCCACAAGGTTTCCAAGGCTGTAAATCTGTGTGGATGCAGACTGCTCCATCTTTCTTTAGTGGAGTGGTTGGTGGGTTAGAGCCAACCGTTTGGTTAGCAGCTGGGTTCTTTAACCATTGTGCCACCAAGGCTCTTTGTGGGGTGGTATTTGTTGTCAGTATTTTCACTATAATTGTGTTTGGAGGTGATGGGCATTACCAAAGTGTATGAATTTCACTGACTTGGACAGAGCATGCCCCACTCCTACTCTGTTGCCAGGGAGGCAGAATTAGACACTAACTGAGAGAATAAGGACTTGTGTTATTTTTCTGTAAATTACATGTTCCCATGTTCACCACAGGCTTTAGGACTAATGATCCTGATGGTCCAACGATTAAGCATTTTGTTGCTGATTGAAAAGTTGTTGGTTTGACCAATCCAGTGTCTCCATAGGAGAAAGACCCAGACATCTGCTCCCATAAAGATTCTAGGCTAGAAACCTCATTGGGGAAGTTCTACTGCATCCCACATGGTCTCTAAGTGTCATTACTGATGACCCCTACCAACAACAGCTACTATATGGCAGGTGCAAATAGGGACCTTTGGGCTGACCTATATAGCCAATGTTGGCCAGTGAGACTATGACTAGCAGTCAACACTGATTCTGTTGGACTCACATGGTTTCTTAGGAGGCTAGCTAAATGAGTACTACACATAGTGAGAATTTGTGGACACTGAGTACATGTAACACAAGCCTGCAGTTGGAAAATAGAAGGTACACATTTTATTTTCCCCTTTCCACACATAATATTGCTCCGTCAATGGGAGATTTCTGACAAAGGAATCTTGGCTTAAGTTGGAAAATTTTCTTATTGCAGACTGAAGATTTATTCTTGTTTGTGGAAGATGAAGCAAAAGAAGACATATTCTATATAGTAATGTTACAGTCCAATGTTTTTTAACCACTTTATTGCTACTAGATACATTCATTACTGCTTCCAACAGTTTCCCTTGGAAGTCAGTTGTGCTTTTGTTGAACATATGTTTTCTACATATACCCTTATGATCACTTCCTTACAAATTCTGCATATTCTTTGCCCCTTATTCCTTCTTATTTCATGTTTTCTCTCCTTCCACAATAATATATATACACTTAAAACGGTTGCTGTTAACAGCTCTGGTGGCACAATGTTTACAGCATTTGACTGAACTGAATGGTTGGCAGTTCAAACCCACCAGTTGTTCTGTAGAAGGTGGGCATGTCTGCTTCCTTAAAGATTTATAGCTTTGGAAACCCTATGGGGAATTCTACTCTCTTATAGAGTTGCTATGAGTCAGAATTGTCTTGATGGCAGTGGGTTTTGTCTGGAGTTTGAGAAACCCTATGGGGAATTCTACTCTCTTATAGAGTGGCTATGAGTCAGAATTGTCTTGATGGCAGTGGGTTTTGTCTGGAGTTTGAGATATAAATGCAAAGTTATATATATAATTATGAAATATTTAATGCAATCAAAATAATAGATATCCAAATATCAAGAATGCAAATTTAAACTTTCTTTTCATGATTACATAAGCATTAACAGTGATAAAAGTATGATAAATGTTAATAGTTATAAGAAATATTCATCTGTACTTTTACTAATTATTTCCTATTTTATTATTGTTTACTTTTAGTCCTCATGGAAATAATCTTGGCTAAAAGATTACAGAATAGTTCCACTGTCCTCTGACCTTTATGAAGTATCTATACATCAGGAATTAAGGAAAAATTTTCCCACAAGGAATTCTTCTATCTGCCTGTTTATTATTAACCAGAACATAGTTTTAAATTATTATAGCTTATTTATTTTAGTTCACTTCATGAATTATTTTTGAATAATCTCCTGGCTATTTGGTCCTGAGTGATTTTATATACAGTGAAATCTGTGACACCTGGAGTTCAATGGAAATGCCTTCCTTTTACGGGTCTCAATTGTTTTTCCCCTTTGATAGGATGTTTACCATTTTTCTGTCACTCTCTATTTAGAATCCTACCTCTTAAATACCTATTGAATTTTCCTTCTCTGACAGGTTTCAACCTTATGTAGTTTCCAGGTTATATATATATATATATATATATACATATATATAATTAAAGGACATTTTATCCAGTCACCCAAAGCTAGGAACATCATTTTTATGGAGATTGATCCAAAATTAGAATTTGAAAAGAATGATACATTTTATTCTTCTCTGCATATTTAAGTAACCTTGGTAAATTGCTGTGGTTTTCTTCAACTAAGTTCTACTTATTTTTTTCAGGTTACTGTTTATTGGAGACCACGAACCAAACCAAACCTAACCCACTGTCATTGAGATGATTCTCACCCACAGCAACCCTACAGGACAGAGTAGAACTGTCCCATAGGAATTGCTTGTTTTTCTGGCAGTCCACAGGATATTTAGTGTCCTACACCAATGGCATAATTCAAATGCGTCAGTTCCTCTTCAGTCTCCCTTATTCATTATCAAGCTTTCATATGCCTGTGAGGTGATTGCGAATACCATGGTTTGGGTCAGGCATACCTTAGTATAGAAAGTGACATCTTTTTTTTTTTTTTTAACACTTTTTAAAGAGGTCATTTGCAGAAGATTTGCCCAATGTATGGGTAAGAAATGACCAAAAGTAAAAGGACTTAGAAAGCATATAAAATTATTTATAATTTAAATACTATTTTTACTTTATTTTTCTTATTAGAGAAATGATAAGAATCAATGCTATGGATTAATAGATATCGGTGAATTTCTTTTGAAATTTGGAAAAAAAATCCTTACTGACAGACTAATGTGAACTTTGTACTTCTTTGAAGTGGAGGGCTGATTAAGAAGAGGTGATTATGATCCTTGTACTCTGAACTAAGGTAATTATCAAGAGGTTGTTACTGAAAGATTCTGCTCCCGAATCTGTATAGAAAATTCCAAGAGGATATTGGAATCCAGGCAGATGGTAAATGTAAATATGTGATTTTTAACCAAACATTATATCTTATTTATTGAAAAATTGTCACTATATTCTAGGCAATGACCCTCATGTATAAAATACTATCAGGTTTATTACTCAGAGGTAGAAACAAGGCCATAAAAATAGCAAACTTTTTTTGAAAAGCCTAATGGAGAAACCATGGATGAAAATAGAATTCAGTGTTTTCTAGAAAATTTACTGTATTCCAAGATAACTAAACTGTAAAGCTATAGTGGAAGACTGTTTAAGTATAACACTATCCATGGAGAAAAATAGATTCTGAATTTGGTGGAATAATTTACAGTTTTATAGAGATCAGAGGACACTCCACATCATTCTTAATCCCCTCAACTTTGATGTATATTTGCATGTGTTCCCGATGCATTTCTTTTCTTTTGAGACTGGGGTTCCTGCTTTTGAGAATTGACTCCACAATTAATACTCGCCCATAACCCCTACAGTCCTGCAATCCTCCTGAGGTATAACAAAATAAAAGTGTCACACATGGGTTTACTCAGAAGATAAATCAAAATTTTACTAAGAGGTTATTTAACATTGCACAGTATTTTTTTTAAATGAAGTTTTTCACCTTTTTATTTTGTCACTCCTCACTGAGAATTCCTAATATTAAAGACAACACAGTTACTCAGGTAACATACTACTTGGGGAGGAAGTGCTAAGCATTTCATGCCATCATTCCAGGGATGGAGAAATAACATGTGCATAAATTTGGTATTTGTACCAGTGCTGTAACTAGACTAATTATTTGGTTCTGATTAAAAACTAGAATTTTTTTAAGAAATATATACTGAATGCCATTATATTACTTAGCACTTTTTTTTTTTTTTTTTTTGCTTAGGATTGCAGAAAAGCTATTTCTAGGCGCTATGTATGAACTTTGGAAAAGATGGTCCTGAGTAAGTTTAAAGAATAGAAAATATTTTCCTTGAACTAAGTCCATGTACTTGTTGAGAAAATTGGCAGGAATATTTTTGTCTTTTGCATTTGATTGTGGGCTTAAATTTAAAAAAAAAAGAGAGAAAATATATATGGTTCATTTTCAAAAACAAAAGAAACACCTGTGGACTTAGGGCAATATTTTTAAAGGCCTGCAAACTATATTCTTTACAATTGCTTGTTAAAAGCAAAAGCACTATTTGTCCTCTATTTTTTTCCTTGACTTCATTCATTCTAATTACTGTCCTATATTATCACATGCAATATTTTTCTCTCTCTATGTGGATGCTCTCATTAACATTTCTATTTCATTCTGTTACATTATGAAAGGAAAATATTTAAATATAACGAAAAGTTATAACCAAGTCATTTACAATTAATGATCGGAAAAAACTACACTTCACTGAGAGTTCATCCTGCTGGGATTAGCAGACACCTTGGAACTTCAGATCATGCTCTTTGCTATTTTGTGTGATTTACACTCTTCCACTTTTGGGGAATGTGGAGATGATCCTGCTGATCAGGCTGATCCTCGACATCACACCCCCACATATATCTTCCTGGCCAATGTGTCCTTTGCGGATGTTTGCTACTCACCCACCATCACCCCAAAGATGCTGGTAGATTTAGTGTCTGACAAGAAAAATATCTCCTTCACTGGATGCTTCCTGAGGATGTATTTCTTTGTCGCCCTGGCAACAACTGAATGCATCTCCTTTGGGATAATGACCTATGACCGTTATGTGGCCATATGTAACCCACTCCTCTACTCCTTAATCGTGTCTAGGACAGTCTGCCTTAAAATGGTAGCTGGAGCTTTTACAGCAGGATTGCTGAACTCCATGGTTAACACAAGTTATATAAGAAGGTTACCATTCTGTGACTCCAATGTCATCCATCACTTCCTCTGTGACAACCCCCCTGTGTTTAAGCTCTCTTGTGCCGACATACTCCTGCATGAGAGCATCCTTCCCACTTCTGTTGGTGTGAACATGGTGGGAAGTCTGCTGGTCCTCCTCACAGCCTCCTGCTACATTCTCTTCTCCATCTTTTGAATGCATTCAGGGAGGGGAGGCGCAGAGCATTCTCAACCCGTGCCTCCCATTTGACCGCTGTAACTCTGTTCTATGCAACCTCCAGTGTATACTTATTTCAGACCAACATCTATCATCTCTGTGAATCAGGATGAATTGGCTTCTGTGTTTACACGGTAGTGATGCCCATGCTGAATTCTCTGATCTACAGCCTCAGGAAAAGGGAAGTAAAGAAGGCTTTATGGAATGTACTTACCAAAAAAAATAATCCCTTCATTTCTGTTATTAATTGATTCATTTTCTGAACCAATTAACATTGAAAAGCTAGTATCAAGCATACAGGTTTTTGTTAGAATATTTTCAAACTAAACACATTTTGTTATTACCTAAGTATATGTGTCAATCTAAGGATAAGGTTGGTTGTTGTTATTGTTGTTGTTAAGTGCCCTCGAGTCGTTTCTGACTCATAGCTACCCCATGCACAGCAGAACAAAACACTGCCCGATCACGCGCCAGCCCCACAATCCCTGCTATACTTGAGCCCATCATTG
>NW_006922419.1:630348-640335 GCF_000298275.1 Orycteropus afer afer
ATGATTAATGGATGTCTGCGGCTGTTTCTCTTCAATTTGAGTGGTGCCACATCAGCAAATGAAGGTCTTGAAAGCTTTCTCTTTTCCATATGAGTAACGCTGGGTTTACTCAGATGTTTCAGCTCTTTCCCAGTCCTATTTTGAGAGCCTTTTAGCCTAAACGGAAAATTCCTAAAGGTGCGCGGTAATGTACTAAACAGTGTTTCTTTGCTATTCATAAGGTTTTTCCTGGCCAATTCTTTGAGTAGTGGACGGCCTCTTCCTTCTTCCTAGTCTGTCTCAGTCTAGAAGCTGGGCTGTTACCTGTGAACCAGGTGTATCTAACTGGGTTTTAAACAGCAGAGGCTGTTTAAAACTCACGTCAAAACTCACGTCTACATGTCACCACAATAGGACAAACTGACAGACAAGTTTGCCTTGCTGTTGGAGACCTCTCGTATCACCCCCACTTGGGTCCCTATGGCTGACTGTTCCTCTGTCTGGGTTCCTGGCTTTTAATCCCCTTTCTCCTGATCTTCTGGCCTGCTTCTTTGGGTGTCCCTGAGTTGTCCCTGGGGCTGATTGCTCCTCTGTCCAGGTTCCTCGATTTTATCCCCTTTCTCCTGCTCTTCCGGCCTGCTTGCTACTCTGGGCGGGCCTGAGTTTGTCTCCTCACCTAATCCCTTCGGCTGATTGCTCTTCTCTCTGGCTTCCTGGCTTTTAATCCCCTTTCTCCTGCTCTTCCCCTCTTGCTACTTTGTGCGTCTCCGAGTTGTCTCTCCTCACCTGTAACCCTGGGCCTGACTGCTCTTCTGTCCGGGTTCTTGGCTTTAATTCCCTCATCTATAACCCTGGGGCTGAAGGTTGGTTAGAAGACTGAAACAGGAGCTCCGGATGTTCATCTTAGAATCAGTCTTTATCTTTCATGGGTTTTTGAAAATAAAGTTTATTTATTCTGAACTCTTGGTTGGGCAGAAAAGATTAAGAATTTAAAGACAAAAGCAACAACACCAGGTAGAATTAACCACATAAAATAATTCTCATTATTTCTTCAACTGTTCCCCCTTATATATTTGTTTTTACCATTTGCATTTATCAAACAGTTCATAAATACTTAAAACTTATAATGGAATTTTCTTATTAATTCATTGATATATATCATGGAGGGGCTCGGGAGTATACATTTATTACAATTCTAAACTTTCACCTTTTTTCTTTTTTCCTATCTGTGTACACATTCATTTATTAGCAAATAAGCATGAGATATTGCTTAGATTCCAACATATGCATTTCTATATGCTGTGAATGTATCCTGAAATATAATACAGTATGCAGGGGCAAAGTTATGGACTTTTGTAATGTCAAGGTGTTATGAAAACATCTTGATGAATTATTTTCTTAGCCTGGGGGCTCAGGATCATGATGTCAGGTGACATCAACATCAATTGGCATAATATAGTTCACAAAACACTCGAAACTCAGCCACCATGACCTTGAGACTGGAAGAACTGGATGATGCCCAGCTACTACTGCTAACTGTTCTGGAAGGCATCACAATAGAAGGTCCTGATTAGAGAATGAGAACAAATGTGGGACAAAACTCTAAACCTTAAGAAAAGAGCAGGCAGTTAGGGACCTGTATGTTAGAGACAGATGAACTAGAGACTGTGGTCTTAGTCAACTTTCCAGTCTGGAACTAAACTCATCCCCATTGCTCTACCTTCAAACAAACAATAGACAGGACTACAAGGTGAACAGTAACACCAGGGAGGTGCATACTCCTTAGAACCATCCACCATATGAGACCAAATGAGCAGCATTTGCCTAGGGAGAAAGATCAATGACAGGAAAAGATAGGAAAAAAGGCCTAGTGGACATGGACAAAACAGGGAGGATTTGGGTAGAGTCTTGCTACATTGTGGAGATTGCAGTTAATGTCATGAAACAAAATGTGTATGAATCGTTGAATGGAAAACAAGTTTGCTCTGTAAACATTCACCCAAATCACAATAAGTTTGTTATCATTATTTTAAAGAACATGACTGACTGATTTGAATGTAGCAATAACTGCACTCCTTCTGTTCATTACCCTTTCCATTAAAACTTTTCTAAACGCTTCTTCCTCTCTTTCTCTTCAGGACTCATGCACATATGTACACACATACACTCACCACACACACATTCTGTCTCTCTCACATACACATACACACAAAAAACAAAAAAACATACAAGACCCTCAGCTTCTCCAAGATACATATACTTTTCAAGGAGATAGATCTAACTTCATCAGATAAATAGGGTCCATATTATTTACTAAGTTCATGATTTTCTTTTTCACAGGTATCTCTCAATTGTCAGTAAAAAGCAATTGAAATTCACCTCAATATTAATGTTTAACACTACTGATATGGAGGTAGACATCAAAGGTTTACTTACAATATGTGTTTAATGAAATCACATATAGATCAAAATATTGCACAATTAAATCTTAGCATTATGCTACTTCCTGTAAGAATAATTTGTTATGATCCACACAATCAAATGTTTTTGCATAGTCAATGAAACACAAGTAAACATCTTTCTGGTATTCTTTGTTTTGAGATGAGATCCACCTGACATCCATTATGATATCCCTTATTCCATATCCTCTTCTGAATCCAGCTTGCATTTCTAAAAGTTCTCTGTCAGTAGAGTGCTGTAATAGTATTTGAATTGTCTTCATGATATTGTTTGATAATTTCCACATTTTGTAGGATGAACTTCCTTTGGAATGGGTGAAAATTGGGATTTTTTTTCCAAGTTAGTTGGCCAAGTAGTTGTCTTCTAAACCGCCTGACATAGCTGAGTGAGTGCCTCCAGTGCAGAATCTATTTGCTGAAACATCACAATGGGTATCCCATCAATTCCTGGAGCCTTGTTTTTCACCCCTTCCCTCAATGCAGCTCTAACTTTTTCCTTCAATACCATTGGTTCTTGATCATATGCTACCTCCAAAATGGATGAACATCAACCAATTCCTTTTGGTACAGTGACTCTGGTATTCCTTCCATCTTTTTTGATGTTTCCTACATCATTCAATATATTGCCCATAGAATTTTTCATGATTGCAGCTCAAGGCTTAAATTTCTTCTTTAGTTCTTTCAGTTTGAGAAATGCTGAGCATGGTCTTCCCTTTTGGATTTCCAACTCCATGTCTTTGAACATTTTATTATAGTAATTGACTTTGCCTGCTCGAACTGCTCTTTGAAATCTTGTGTGGAGCTCTTTTATCTTGTCATTTCTGCCCTTTGCTTTAGCTACTCTTTGTTCAAGGGCAAGTTTCAGAGTCTCTTCTGGGATCCTTTTTGGTCTTTTCATCCTTCTTAACTTCTGATAACATTTCAAAAATATTTAAACACAATGCAAAATTATAACCAACTCATTTGCAAGAAATGATCAGAAAAAATCTATACCTCACTGACTGAGTTCAACCTGTTGGGATTACAGACACCAGATCTCTGGTACTAGTGACACGTCTGAAGCACTTCTGTGATTTGTTTGTTTCTTTCTAATGCTTTCATGACAGTGAACTGCCTGATAATCAGTATTTGGAAGTAATTGTGTTGTTTCATTTTCAAAATTTTCAAAATCTCTTCTTAAATTATGTAACTACCCTGTTAATGACAAGTAGAAATCTGTGCATGTCTTTAAATTTACTTCTGGATCTTGTAAAGTGGTTTTCATCTAATTAAAATGCTACAATATATTACTCCCCATAACCAACATAAATACATACCCTAGTATTTGTATTTTGTTGTGATGTTTTCAACTTCTGTTTCAGTATCTCTTTTTTTGTGGCTGGTCTTTAGCAATATTTTCTAAGGCATCTGGAATCTGAGTGTACGGCTCCAGGATGACAACAGTTGCTATAGCACATCCTTCCCAATGCACATTAGAAAAACATTTTAATACTCAGTCATTGCCTAAATACGCTTTAAGACCTGTCTATCGGTGAATAGAGGTTGCAAAAAATGTGTATATTCACTAAACAGTAGCAAAAAATATCAACTCCTTCCACACAAAAATCTACTGTGCTAAATTCTATAAGATTAATTGAATGTACAGTATATAGTATGAAATGGGCATATTCACTAGGTTCTAAAATTTTCTGTTGCATGCCTTTATAATGCCTTGATTAAAAATAATAATATTTTTGAGCATTGTCACAGTACTGGCCTCTGCGCTTAGAAAAATCAATTTTTCAAACTTCACATAACCAAAAAAAAAGAAAAAAACCCTCACTGTGGTCAAGTCACTCATAGTGACCCCTCCTTGGGTTTCTGAGGCAGTATCAGAACAGAAGTAGATTGCCCTATTTTCCTTCCGAGGAGTGGCTGATGGATTTGAACCACTAGCCTTCTGGTTAGCAGTCAAATACCTTAGGCAATAAATATTTGATTTGTAATGTCTTCACTGGTCTGACTTTTTAAGTATACTAAATTTTGTAAATCATCATTTTTTGTGATTAAGTATCTTAAAAGCTAGAAAGGATTATGAGGCTGACACAAGACTGGGCAGTGTTTGGTTCTGTTGTGCATAAGGTCGCTATCAGTCGGAGATGACTAGACGGCACCTAACAACAGCAACATCTTAAAAACAGTATTTTGTCGATGTGTGTAGGAAAGATAAGGAGTGGAATCAGAAGATAAACTGAAATATCGAGCTATACGTTTTTCACTGAAAAAAAGTTTATTAAACTTTATCATTTATTATGTTTATTAATTCTTCATCTGTTCTTTCAGGCATATATGATGGGTTGCCCTTCCTTGTGTTACCATAATTTGAGATATAATCTGTTAAACATAGACCAAACACTAAACAGAGCTATAAGTTCAAGTAAACCCCAAAACTTCCATTTTATTGGTTCAAATATTTCATTTCTTCCTCAAAAAGATAGTTCATGTCCAATGACTGTTATAATGACAGTAACAAAATGTTGCAAAACTTTCCAGTACTGCCATTATTCATTAATTCATGTTTCCTATTCATGAGTTAAGCCAAAACCATGTCTTCATTTGACATGGGACAACATTTAACCTCTGTGAATTGAACTGCTTTCATATTTAACAGTCATAATCGAGTTGCACCAATCGTTCAATCCGTCTGTAGCAAATCAAGAATGAAATGATGTAGGACTGAAGAGTATGCAAACAAGACAATGTCCTAACCCAACTGATGGAGAAGACAGTGGCCATTCTGTCTTATAATTTTTATCAGTAGCTTTGCATCCTAGAATTATATTCTGGCTCTAGAACCTTGTTTGTTTATCATCTAGAAATTTATGATATGAATTTTCAAATGGTCCACTATGAAGCTGACAATCGCTTGGCCTTCATTTGATGGTATAATTGACATCATTAGAAGAAAAATTACTCCACAAAGGAAAATCTATATTTCTGTTATGTATGGGATCTACAGATATGATAATTTCAGATTCTAAAAGAGTTTAACTTCTATACCAGTATTATTATTTTTACTACAGCAAGAAATGAATGCGGTATTTGGTAAAAATTATATTATATTTGTATTGCTATTAGTCATTTCAACACTAGCAGTATCATTGCAATGATTTATGCCCATTAAACTTGAATATTCAATGGAAGAATCTCCTTCTAATTCATTACATTTTAAAAGTAGGTTAATTTTTTATTTTTCTGTAATAATTCACAAATCCATTTATCTTTATAATCTGAGAGCTTTGGTTTTTGTCCTACACTTCGTTGTGTCCATTTCACTTTACTTGGATATAAAATATGTCACTTTTAAATTTGGTTCTACTGTAGCAAATAAATTTGAAAAATTGAAAATAAAGTTTTTAAAACAAGGAAAATTCATAAAATAAAATTTATATCTGAATTTGAACTTTAATACAAAGTTTATATTGAAAATTGGTAAGTAAAACAAATTGTTTGGAATATAAAATTTTGTTCTTCAGGCTTTAGACAGTTAAAAGAATTAGTACCCACAAGACCGCTGGAAATAATTTCATTTGTTTGTTATGGGATGCTTGTTGCTGGGCCCTTCACAGATTTCCACAAGGGTTTCTTGTTGTAAAAACTTGCACACTTAAAAACTTGCACTCTCAGTTTCCATCCTCGGATGCTTCATCTTCTCATTTCATTTAACTACTGATGACAAACAACAGGACAAGAGAAATTGCAAAGAGTGTGATACAATTACAAGTGTATGCTCAGTCTGAAAAGACGTTTTGGTTTGCTTTGCACAGGATCAGATACACTGTGAGTCCATGATAATAGTGTTGCTGGTATATTCTTTAGCGGTTGAAAAGAGAGAAAGGAATGTGCAGCTATACTTGATCTGTCCAAAATAAGAAGGACATTATAATTGTTATAGTATACAAAGGGTCTATAATGGTATCTATTTCATTTAGTACCCTACCAGTTCCCTTTCACAATTGTGTTCACTTTTCCTTGTGTCCAGGAATCTTGGAATCTCTAGGTCTTGCCTTTGGACAAGTAATGCCCCTGATTTGCTGATGTTTACTTTGTTTATAGAGTAATCCATCTTACATTGCTTATCTGTTAAACAGATGCTGAACAAGATATTTGCTTTAAATAGGAAAAAAGTACCACTACAAATCTCTAGCATACTTAGGGAGGAACTGTGGAAAAACTACATTACTCTATTACTTTTGTTTCTAACCACCAGAAAGCTGGTGGTTCAAACCCAACAGCTACATCTCGGAAGGAAGATTGGGCAATCTACTTCCAAAGAGATACTGCCTCAGAAACCCAAGGAATGCTCGCCATGGGTGGGGATGGACTCAATGGCAGTGAGGTTGGTTTTGGTTTAATCTCTCATAGACACCTTCTGCTGGGCAAAAAAGTAGTTCCCATCATGTCCAACTCATGGTGACCCCGGGAGTGTCAGAGCACTTGCTCCACAGGGTTTTCAGTGGTTGGCTTTCCAGAAGTCTGTCACCAGCCCTTCCCTCTGATGCACCTCTCCAGACTCACTGCCATCAAGCTGATGCTGGTGGATCTCATCTCCAAACTCTCAGTTAACAGTTGTGTGCATTAACCGTTTGTGTTTATATGAGCATCAGCTTTCATTTCTCTTGCAATGGTAATAGGATGAACCAGAAACCAAAGTCACTGCTGTCAAACTTATTGCCCAATAAGATTGTAACACTCGACATTCTCACTAGCAGTTAATTAGTTACAATTCTTTAGCAACAATGCTTCCCATGATCAGACTTGGATTACAGCCATTCAATAGATGGAAAAACCTATTCCATTGTGATTTTACTTGCATTTCCCTAAAGATTAATGATACTAAACATTTCCCACATACTATTCTCTTAGGTAAAATGTTTGTTCAATAATGGTCACAGTTTTAAAATTATATACTTTAATTATTACTGTTTTATTTTCCTCTGTATATTCTGGGTAAAAGATATTTTATATTATACATACAAACTCTATGTCAGATATATGCATGGGATGCATACTTTCCAAGTCTGTAGCTTATCTTTGCATTTTCATATCAATGTCTTTCAAAAGCAGGATTTCTTAATTTTGATGAAGTCCAAGTTATCATTTATTAATCAGACATTTGGTTTGATTCTTAGGATGTGTGAAAGAAAATTTTTGCCTAATCCAAGTCACAATAACTTCCTTAAATATTTTTCCGAATGTTTTAAACTTTTAGGTTTTATACTTACATATAAAATAAACGTTACAATTATATATACAATTCATTTTGATATTGCTTCCTTTTTTTGGTTCAATATGTGAATAATAGTTCTTTTTTAAATTTTTGTTTATTTTTAATATAGTCATATTATTTGAGTATTATAGGTAAATTATTATTCTTTGTTGTTGTTGTTGTTAAGTGCCGTCGAGTCGTTTCTGACTCATAGCGACCCCATGCACAGCCAAACGAAACAATGCCCGATCCCGCGCCAGCCCCACAATCCCTGCTATACTTGAGCCCATCATTGCAACCACCATGTCAATCCATCTTGTTGAAGGCCTCCCCCTCTTTCGTTGACCCTCCACCCTACCAAGCATGACATCCTTCTCCAGGGAATGGTCCCTTCTTACAACATGACCAAAATAGGTGAGACGAAATCTGGCCATTCTTGCTTCCAAGGAGCATTCTGGCTGCACTTCCTCCAGGACAGATCTGTTAGTTCTTTTAGAAGTCCATGGTACTTTCAGCATTCTTCGCCAGCACCACAACTCAAAAGCATCAACTCTTCTTCAGTGTTCCTTATTCATTGTCCAGCTCTCATATGCATACGAGGCGATTGGAAATATCATGACTTGTGTCAGAAGCACCTTAGTCCTCAATGAGATATCCTTGCTCCTCAGCACTTAAAACAGTTCCTTCGCAGTTGACTTTCCCAATGCTACATGTCATCTAATGTCCTGACTGCTACTTCCGTTGGCATCGATTGTAGAACCAAGCAACGTGAATTCTTTGACAACCTCAATCTTCTCTCCATTTATTGTGATGCTGCTCCTTGGTCCAGTTGTGAGGATTTTTGTTTTCTTTATATTGAGATGTAATCCATACTGCAGACTGTATTTCAACTTTCATCAGTAGGTGCCTTAAGTCATCCTCACTTTCAGCAAGCAAAGTTGTATCGTCTGCATATCTCAGGTTGTTAATGATTCTTCCTCCAATCCTGATACCACGCTTGTCTTTGTAGTTTTGATAAAAAACTAACTTGTCAAAATAAGGTTTTCTGGATTTTTGGACTATAATAATTTCTATTAATATGTTTTTTCTATTTTTATGAGAATATCACAGTTGATTGATTATTGTGTAATTATACAAATCACTGAAGTCAGGTAATCTGGATTGTTCAATATTATCTTTCTTTTCAAGTTTGTTTTGCTATTCCAGGTCCTCTGCATTTTCGTATTAATTTTAAAATAATTTTTTAATATTTTCAATAATTAAAAAACATTTCAATTTTCATTGCAATTGCATTAGGCTACAGATCAATTTTTGAAGAATCTGTCTTAAAAAATTGAGCCTTTCAAAGCTATGTATTTTGGTCTTCTTTAATATCTCTCAGCACTATTTTATAATTTTCAGTCCAAGTTTTGTAGCTCTGTGCCAGATTTTTTCCTATGTCATATTTTATGGTATTTAAATTATGCTTACAAATTAAATTTTTATTGAATGCTTTTTCAGTGCTATTATATAGAAATACAATTTATTTTTTTACATTGATCTTAAATTGATCTTAATTTGTGAAACACACTTATTAGTACTAGTTTTTCTGTGTTAAACATTGTAGTTTTCATCTCTAGAAATTTATTTCTTATTTTCATGTGTTCCTTGTCACTCCTTAAGTTTTTCAGCTCTTTTAATGTCTTTTTTTCTCTATTTTGTACATCTGGTACTTCTGAGATAGTTTTAACTTATTTTTGGTGAAATTGTTTTTTAGTGCCAACAGATTCAGAATGTTCATGATTTCTTTGTAGGTGTAGTATATATTATCATTATTATACAACCCTATTTATCTCAAGTAATAGTCTTTGTCTTTAATTCTACTTTAACTGATACTAATAGAGACATACTAACCTTCTTATGTCCAATGTTTACAATGCCTAGGGCTTTTGTCCTTTGACTTTCAGACACCTTAGGTAAAGAGCAGCTCTATTTGACCATGTCTAGTTAGGATCTTCTTTGTTCTAATGTCTACACATTAAATGAAATGCCCTTCTATTAGCATTTGATATCATTATAATATATCTGGGTGGAATCTATCATTTACCATTTATTTCAGTTTGTTGTTATTGTTTGTTTGTTTCTATTGTTTTTGCCCCACTGTTTTCTATTGCCCATTTTTGAATTTTTTTTTCCATTGTATTGTCTTTATCGCTATATTTTTCTAATTATAATTATTTCAGGAATATTTCTATGGGTAATGATGCATATGATGCATATGAGAGTTCTGGTGGCGTCATGCCTAAGGCTTCTGACTGCTAA
>NW_006922419.1:641952-642690 GCF_000298275.1 Orycteropus afer afer
TTTGGATTCCTGGGTTTTACCCCTTTCTACTGCTCTTCCAGCCTGCCATTTTGGTCCCTAGGATTTTCCATGTCTGCTTTTTCAGAAACAAATTTCTAATATTCTTCCTTCCTCTTTCACTTCTTTATGTTAACTCTCCTGTTTAGAATCTAATTATTGACCATTATCAGATGAAATACTAATACTTAAATCTTCCTAACAATCTTCATATCTCTCTGACAAATTTAATGTTGTCTATTATTACAGATGATATATTTTGTTTGTAATCATAAAGATGAATAAACATTTTGTACTGAAACAGAAAACATAGATGATAGTCTAGAACCTTAGAAACAATGACACTAAGCAAATTTTTGATGGCTTCAATGTGTTATTTCGGAAACTTCAATATTTTGGCTTAAATTTCATAGGTGACTGCTTTTCTTCCCTAAGAATGTATTAAAGATTGGGATTAATTTACTCTTTGGAAAAGAAAAAGAAGAATTGATATTATGGTGAGATATAAACAATATTTGATCACTTAGTAAAGATAATTAATGTTTTTATAATATTGGGGTAAAACATTACAATTAATATATGGAGACTGTTATAAATTTAAAAATTAGGATTGTAAATGTCATGTTTTTGAATCAAAGAACAAGCTATTTTGATATAAATTTTCTCAGTGCCACCATAACATCTTTGTTCCTCAGACAATATATCATGGGGTTAAACACAGGTGTCACAATAGTGTAAAAA
>NW_006922419.1:643225-645049 GCF_000298275.1 Orycteropus afer afer
CAGCCCAAGAAGGAAATAGTTCTCTTCTGTCTCCAAAGATCTACTAACAATCTGGGGATAGTGACTGATACATAACATATTTCCAAGCAGGAAAAATTTCTGAGAAAAAAATACATAGGGGTGTGGAGGGAAATATCAACCTTGGTTATTATGATAATGAGGCTATTTCCAATCAGGATAATCATATAGATTATCAAAAACATCCAAAACAGAAAACCTTGGAGGTCAGGAACATCAGAAAAGCCAAGCAGAATGAATTCTGACAATGTAGTGAGATTTCCCTGATCTTTCTGTCCCATTAATTCCATCTGTGACCAAAATGATTTAAAATTACAAAGCCACTTTAATCCTCTGTACCCAGATGCAAATATGGAACATCTTTAACAGATTGTTTCAAGTCCAGTGTCATAGGATGGATATCCAGTTTCTGTTTGTTGATAAGTTTGCCTTTTTTTGTGATATAGTTCAAACCCAATATCCTAAAATTCCAAGATGAAGAAACAGAAAATCATCTTAAGCTTGATTCTTCTTGCTCATACTATTACAAAATATGTGAAAAATAAAATCTTCTAAAATAGACCACAAATTAAAATGCCAAAACAGATCCTATATTCAGGATAAGATATATTTATCATTTACAGGTGATATTTACTCTCTGCCTATTCATTTAAAATCTTTTTCTTATTATTCTTTCATTTCTGCTTTGATCTTCCCCAGAGAATCACACTTCAGATAACCAAATATCAAGCCAGCCAATAAGACTCCACTGTCATGACTGATTCAGGAATCTGGTGCCACTTAGAGCATGGGAAATTGACCTAATTATTGATTAAGAAGAAATAATATTTTCTTTCCCTGTAAAAAAAAATAAATAAGCTAACACATCATAGAAATCTATATTTAAAAGAATGCATCATAACAAATCATATAATCATTTAAAGTTTGAAATATGAAATAAAGTTTTGTTATATTTTATCCTTAAGCATGCCATAGTCCCACAAATTTTAAACATTATGCTTGTTGTCTGAAATTTAGGCCTTAAAGGGCTAATTAAGTAAGTCTATGAAAGTTGGGTGATCTACTTCCGTAGTGATACTGCCTCAGAAACCCAAGGAGGGTTCTCTATGAGTTGGGACCAACCTCACGGCATATAACAACAACAACAACATGAATTTACAGAGTTTTTAGACAAAAGAAAAGAGGGAAAATATGCCAATGAAGAATGTAATCATGTTGTTCTCACCTGACACTAGACCAAAAGTAAATCTTTTTTGTTTTTCTTTCCATCTTCTTATAAGGCACTTAACAACAACAACAATGTAAATGAGGCGTCCCAGGGTGATGCCAAGAGGTAAGTGTCCTACTGCTAGCTAAAAAAGTTGGTGTTTCATCCTCTCCAGAGGTTCCTCAGAAGACAGGCCTGGCGAACACTTTTGAAGGTTCACAGCCTTGAAAGCCCTAGGAACCACAGTTTTACTTTGCACAGATGGGGTTGGTCATGAGTTGGAATTGACTTGACAGCAACTAATGGCTACAAAAACAAATATATATTTAAATACTGGTTTCTAAATAATTATCAGAAAATACAGTGTTAAATGGAGTGTAGAGTGGCCCAAAACAGCTTCTCCCAGAATTAAGAATTACAGGCCAAAGGGGTTCAGTCTCTGCTCCACTGTGCTGGATCTTGAACATCACTTCTCGGAATTTCCATCCAGCTTTTGTCTATTTCAGTAAAGCTGAACTAAGATCCTTTCACAGACTGTGATGCTCCAAAATCCACATTGTCGTAAGTTTTGAACTCTGTTTTCAATTGCTCAGGTTCCA
>NW_006922419.1:646694-648354 GCF_000298275.1 Orycteropus afer afer
TTTACTAGCAGATCTTATATTTCTCCACCCCAGTGAATAGCAATGACACATTCTTAGAACTTCTTCCCAAGAAGTATCTTACCTGTGTAGTCTATTGTTTTCTTTACTATTAGAAGTTCTTATTTGAGGGCTAAAAAGTAAGGGAAACAAACATTACATATAAAAATAATGCAGTGTAAGGTTGAATTACTACATCACACAATTTGAGATACTTTCTGAGTAAACACACACAAGGCACTTTTATTTTGCTTTGCTTCAAGAGGATTGAGGAGCTATGGGAATTAGATGTAGATATTAATTGTGAAGTCATTTCTCGAAAAGACAGAAAGTTCAGTCTCTAAAGGGAATAAAATGAGAGTAAGCACATGCAAATATATTACAGTGCCTTGGAAATCCTATGGGATAATCCTACTCTGCCCTATAGGGTCACTATGAGTTGAAATCGACTTGATACAATACATTTTATTTTGGTTCATATTTCCAGAAGTTCTCCACATCTCTATGGAATAATGCACATGGGGATTTCTTCTCTTGACCTTTGGTTGAAAAGCTGTCCCCACATCTTGATCCTTAACCCTAAATATATGATGGGGTGTTTGCCTTCACTTTTTCTGCAATACTTAGTACTGCATTTCACCACTAATATCTTTCTTTTAAATAGCATCAGTGACCTATTTTTTTTGCTAAATTCAAAGGCTTTGTTTCATTTATAAAATCTATTGAAGTCTCGGAAGGATTTTACACATTTGTTTAACGTTCCTTCTCTTCTATTTATGTGTGTCCCTGTTCAGATTCTTTTATGTCTTACGAGGTAACACTGATACTAGCTTACTCGGAAGGTGCTTAGAAGTTATGGGCCAGTGTTCTGTCAGTTGTCGTCTCTGGACTCGGTGTGAACTGGGTACTCATCACATGGAGATTTATGAATTGTGGGGTCAGTTCCATATTTACACATGCCCATTTACTCAACTCTCAGAAAAAACACAAGTATGAAAAAACTAGCTTGAAATGATGACTTTAGATGAGCTAAAATCTTTTTAATCATTAGTTTAAAAGTAAATATTTATTTTTTCTTATTGACTCAGATTTCCATAGATTTGATTTTATTAAATGATTATATTCTCTATGGTTAATTTTTTTTAACATACTTAAACTTCAAAGTTATAATGAAATCCTAAATTAATGAAAACCTTTTAAATTGTGTTCATACGACATACTAATATCTGTATTTACCATTATTAGTTACCTGGTCATTTTTTCCACCTTTTTATTTTTCTTATAAAGTGGCTCCAGACACACACTTTTAGAATTATTGCACAGGAAAATAAAAATGTGCTGATCATAGAGTACATATTCAATAAATATTTGTAGATGAAATAATGAATAAATAAATGAATGTGTTTATTTATATTTTAAAATATAAAGCTAAATTTCCTTAATTCATCCAGTTTTATATTGTTGTTTGATGTGGTTAATCATTTTTGACTGATAGCAACCCCATGGGACAGAGTACAACTGCTCCGTAGGATTTTCTTGGCAAAAACAATAAGAACTTTGACAGAAGCACATCACTAGATACTTTCCCAAGGTCCACTGGATGGGTTCAAACCAGCAACCTTGTGGTTCAAAGCCAAAAATATAACCATCTCTGCCACCAGTG
>NW_006922419.1:649157-649759 GCF_000298275.1 Orycteropus afer afer
CTGCCAACCCTATATATGATCTTGGATACACTCTCCATTTAGACATACCTAATTGTTTAGCTTGTTCACCTATCTATCTGTCCCTATACCCATGTCCTTATTCAGTTTTATAGTGATTGGTTTTATATACCATTGGATTGGTTCTTGGATTGATATATAAAACATGGTTATTTAAGTCAGACATATAAGTGTTAATGTCAGGGTGCTGACTTTTTGCTCTAATAAATCTCTATATATTAATAAAGCAAATGAAGATATTAAATTTTAAAGGTAAGAATATAGGAAAAATAGCTCATTTGTAGCCATTTCTGTTGCTGAAATGCATGTAGGGTAGGTGTTAGATTCTATTTTTTTTTATGCAAAAGAAAGAAAATTATGTTGACTCATTAAATGATTATAATGTCTATGGATAGTTTTTGAGATTTAAATAAAATAACATAATTAGAAAACACTCTGGTGTTTGTATATAAGGTTTCCCCAAGGAAAAAGAAAATGATTCACAAGTTTCTAAGGGATTAATTACAATAAATATAAAATATTTATTTTTTTAATAGTTGTGTAGAGTACTAATTTTTGCCATATATCCATCCATTTTCTCTCAA
>NW_006922419.1:649994-651036 GCF_000298275.1 Orycteropus afer afer
TCATTGCTTTTGATATTTATCATTTCAATAATAATTGCTGTGCATATCCTGCATTTACGCTTAACAGTGACAAAAATTCTTGTTAATGAGACTCATTGGGCGTTTAATGGTTAATATCTCTTATAAGGTGCCATTATTAGCATTGCAAATTTGTAAATAAAAATAATACTGGTGATGCTTTCAAAAATAGTAGGTAATTGCCATTTCATGTCATATCTTCTTGTGCAATTTAATTGTTAACGTTTCTTACTTAGTCGCATGAATCTTGGATCCAAAGATTTGTCTCCTTAGTTATGACCTGTAGATTGTGGGTATGATTTTTCTGTCTTCCCTTATGTCTATAACAGTGCAGGTCCAGTAGGCAAATTGTGTTTAGAGGTTAAAACATGATTTTAATTAGTACATAAGCATCAATTACATACTATTATCAAGGCTGATAAACAGAAGTTCAGTGGCATTTATGTTACAATTATATTAAAGTGAAGGATGTCCAACAGCAATAATTCAAAGTAACAATTCAACATTGGCTGTAACTAACAGAAAGCTAGCGTGTACAGAAGAAAATGGTCTCTTGAAAGTTTAATGAAGTACTATGCTTATCAATTAAAGAGTTTGTCTGTTTTGCTAAATATAGGATGGCTTTACATCTGTAGCAAGTATGGATGTAATTACAAAACATCATTATGAGATATTAAAGAAAGGTCTAAATAAATAAAGAGTAACATCATATATCTTAAGAAGGCTCAATATTTTAAAGATAAATTTCTGCAAAGTTCATCTATAAGAACCACACAAATTAAAGCAAAATTTTAAAAATATTCTAAATTAAAATGTCAATCTGATTGTACAAATCTTGTAGAATAACTGAAAACAAAAATAGCCAAGCCATTCTTGAAGAAATATGTAGCAGATATTAAGGCTGTTTTATGTTGAAAATGTGATCAATGAAGAAAGTTTAACATTGACTGATGAATCAGAATAGAAACTCCAGAAACAAATCCAAAAAAATTTAATGTAATGTAAATTAAAACATGTATATGAT
>NW_006922419.1:652841-653365 GCF_000298275.1 Orycteropus afer afer
CAAAATACCACTATCCAATTTGTTTTGCACTGTAGGATGGGAAAGCAGAATGGGCTAATTTTGAAATTTTGGGAAATCCAGTGGTTTAATTAATTACTGGCTTCAGTAAACTAAGCCTTAGATTTTGTGAACACATAGTATATACACACACGCACATGTTCTTGTTGTTGTTATGTGCCATCAAGTCGGACCTGAGTCATAGTGACTCCCCCTTGGGTTTCCGAGGTGGTATCACTATGGAAGTAGATTGCCCAACCTTCCTTCTGAGGAGTGGCTAGTGCGTTTGAACTGCCAGCTTTCTGGTTAGCAGTCAAGTGCCTTAGGCACCACTCCATCACAGCTCCTAATTACTTTGCACAGTTTTCCATAAATACCAACTCAGAGAACTTATACCGTTAAAGCTAGAGTTTGAATTATTAAATAATAATAATGGCATTAGTGTAATAATAAGGAGCTCGGAGGTGCAATGGTTAAGCACTGGGCTGCTGATTGAAAAGTCCAAAGTTGAAGCTCACCAGCGGCTC
>NW_006922419.1:653466-655789 GCF_000298275.1 Orycteropus afer afer
AATAGTACTGGTAATAAAAATTAATAAGAAGTACTGGATAATTTGTATGTATCTACATAAAAAGTGCTATAATAAGTTATTCATTTTAATTTAAACTTCAATTTTATGAAATATTAATATGCTAATTAAACAGAAATTGAAGTAGAGAGAATTTCAATATATTGTGGATTATCTGAATTTAAATTCAGTCTACTAACTTCCAAATCCTGTGTTCTTGATCACCACAACAAAATTATTTGCAAAGGAGAACAAGTAAATTTCTTGTGGTTAGTTCTAATTTTATTTTTCCCTTCTACTTAAGTAATTCAAACAGAATATCAAACAAAAAATAATTCACCTTTTAGAAATAACACCCTTGTCTGGTGCGATTTCCATGAGAACCAGTGCAGCCAACCTTATTTTAGAAGATTAATCTGAGTTCCAAGTAGTGTGAGATGAATCCTTCAAGAGAAATGAATTTTGTTGTGAAAGGCTCAGTCTCTGACTCGGCAATTAGCAATTGAACCTCTCTAACCAGTGTTCTAAGGATCCCTGGTGGCCTAGTGCCTAAAGCATTTGATGCTAACAAGAAGGTTGGTGGCTCAAATCCATCAGCCTCTCTGTAGAAGGAAGATGGGGCAATCTACTTCCATAAAAATTTACCACTTTGGAAACCCAGTGGGGTGGCTGTGAGTCCAAATCGACAAGATGACAGTGTTTGATTGTTGGTTTGTTTGTTTGTTTGTTTTTTAAACTGCTTTCAAGGTGGCATGGGGACTCGAAGAAGTAAATTTAACTTTGATCTCAAGGATTTTGAAAGCTGTTTATGGATATAAGATACTCACTCTAAAGATTAGTGGACATGTCACTTACTGGTTGATTCTGTGAAAATGAATTAAAATATATGTGTAAATTATGATTGCTGAGTTTCCTACCAGCACTAATACTCTGTAATTAAATAACTTACAATAAAATTCCTAAACAGTAGAAAATGTTTCAACATCAGAGGTACTGTGTAGTTTTATTTGTTTATTTTTTTAAGGGCAGAGTGAAATTTCATTTTAATAAGCTATCTCTACCAAGAAAATATAACAGTCATAAGTCTTCATGTATTATAGTCGTGTAATTGTGAATGACACTTTGATAAGGTGCAATCTATTATCAAATAACATAGCTTCAAAATGTATGATGCAGACATATCAATACAAGAAGAAATTGCTAAATCTGTACTCGTGAAAGAAATCTTTAAAATGCTCTTTGAAAGATGCAGCAGGAAGAACCAATAAGGATAAAAGGCATTTGAACCATATTACAAGCTTAAACTACTAGATATATGTAAGTAAATAGAGGGGACACTACTTGGCAAAATTCCTTGCAAAATTAATGTCTACCTGCTCATCACATAAGCATTAAGTTGTTGTTAGGTGCCCTCAAGTTGATTCCAATTCCTAGCAACTCTGTGCACAACAGAACAAAACATTGCCTGGTCCAATGCCATCCTAAGAAGAATTGTCTTAGATCAATTAAAAAAAAAAAAAAAAGTCTAAGTACATTGTTTAACAAACATAGTAGCTTGACAAAGAAGTGGGAATTGGAGTTTGACAATCTACATGAAGTTGACCAAGTTAATCCAATCCTTATGTTTCAGTTTTCTCATCTGTAAAAAAGATAAGAGTCATATTTACTTCATAGGATACCTATGCATATCAAGTGTTTTTCCTGGCAAAATTTATATATTTTTATCTGTTATTTATTGTTATCCTAATCCTCCTCCTCCTTCTCCTCCTCATCATCATTAATACAGATAACTAGGTTTCCATCAGAATATACCAGAGTTCTACTTCATAGAAAACCCAAATGAAAACAATTTTAGGAAAGGACAATTATAGTTTGTCTTTGTTGCTGTTAGGTTGGTGTGGTGCTTTAATTGTATTTCTATTTGGTGAGACTTTGTAGAATTCTTAGTTTTTATTTGTTTGCCCCTTTGACTGTTTTTCCCAGTGAGGAATTTTAACCATTACTATCACCAATATATATACATATAAATATATATATATATATATATTACTATCACTTCGTCTCACCTATTTTGGTCATGCTATAAGGAGGGACCATTCTTCCCTGGAGAAGGATGTCATGCTTGGCAGGGTAGAGGGTTGACAAAAGAGGGGGAAGCCTTCAACGAGATGGATTGATATGGTGGCTGCAATGATGAGCTCAAGTATAGCAGGGATTGTGGGGTTGGCGCGGGATAGGGCAGTGTTTCGTTCTGCTGTTCATGGGGTCGCTATGAGTTGGAAATGACTTGACGGCACTTAACAACAACATCACCAATCTCTATAAA
>NW_006922419.1:655949-657845 GCF_000298275.1 Orycteropus afer afer
CGAAGGCACATAACAACAACAACAACAGGTCATTGTGAAGCTTTTCAACATCCAAGGAAGTCTGATATGTAGTGCCTAATGGCATTTGACTGGAAACCAGAAGGTTTGGTGGTTCAAACCCACCAGCCACTCTGAGGAAGGAAGATGGGACAATCTACTACTGTAAATATTTACTTCCTAAGAAACCCAATTGGGGGTCACTAAGAGTCGGAAATGACTCAATGTTGTTGAGTATTGAGAGAGTGTTTTCAAGGTGCAGGGTCTCCTTTACATCTAGAATGAAACTTTGAATGTTACCTAAAGTTTAGAAAAGACATTTGCACAGCACAGATGTCTAAACTTCGGTATTTCAAGAGTTTAGATTCTTCACTATAGTTTCAGAAGCCCATCTTCTACCCTTCCTCTGTTTATTAGTTTATTTATTTCCTTTGAAAATCTTGGCTCTTAAAGAAGGCTGTCTTCCTTTCTTAGTGCTTCTAGAAGATCCTGGGCTGTTTTGCTCTAGGAGGGAAGGTTTTGTTTCCAAGTGTGACAAAGTAAATCGAACTCCGTGGTTCATTCACCTTAGCAACTCACTACTGTGTTACCCACATTAGCCACCTGCAAAATTTCAATTGTTTAACCTCCTGCTGAATGCCTCATTCCCACTCTAGCATATTTCCACCCAGGCTTTACAATTGATTTTGTTATTATTATTCTGTCTTCTGACCATATAATATTTTATTCTGATATAGATTGAATTTAGAACTCTATTAATAAGTGCAGACACAGCTGTATTTTACAATTGATTAATGATTATAAGACCTCATAGTAAATATTGCCATATGCTTAGTTAAAAAAAAAAAAAAAAAAGAGATGTAAACCTTGGGAGAGGAAAGCAACATATAGGGCATGAGTAAAAGAGTTGGTGTTGCTTGTGATAATGTGCATAGAACCCATACAGATACACACACAGTGACTTATATTTGTAAGAGAGCAGAGATCATGTTCAAAGGCATATCTAGGATGTCAAGGACAATATCAATTTTGACACAGTCATCTGGATATTTAAGCTATTAGAACAAGAACAAAAATTAGAAATAAAAGTTCAATTGATTTATGCTTAATGTATTAAATAAATATTTGTATAGTGGTTGTGTATCAGACACACAAATGACTTACAAATATTTTCTCAATTATTTATATGTTACAGGGTGGTTAAAACATTACCAGTCATTAAATGTCAAAGTCAAGGTTTGAACCCAATAATTTCTTGCATAGCGGTAGTGCTCTTCACTACTATGTTAGACTATCTTCCTAGACCATGTTTTCTTCTGTGAAATTATCTAATCTACCTGTAATCACTTTCTCTTCCCCAGAATGTTTCTCATCTCTACTTTTATTTATAAGCAAACATGCGGTGTGAGGTTAGAAAAAATTGATTTTTGCCTCTACGGAGTTTGGCAATTTTATAATCTTGCAAGGTGTCCTCAATCAAATCCCCTTAAGGTTGAAAGTAACTAATATCATACTGCACATAACTTTTAATTAGTTACTGAATCATGAAGCAACACATTCTGAGTAATGTCCTCGGATATTAAGAATGATTTCTAATTATATCTTTTAACAGAAAACAAAAACAATTTTTCAGAGAAAATGCCACATTATGATTTTATTAATCATCTATTTGTTTCCTTAGAAAAGAGAAAAAAGACATCCATGATTGATTCATCACTCAAGCAAACTCACATCTGCTGATGCCACCTACCCTGAACAAGAAAACCAAGAACATGTTAGAGAACAATTACACCATGCCAACCGAGTTCATTTTTGTTGGATTCACAGACCGTCTACCTCTTAGAGTCACACTATTCTTGGTATTTTTCATAGTATATGTATTAACAGTGGTAGGAAACA
>NW_006922419.1:664955-665907 GCF_000298275.1 Orycteropus afer afer
TTTTTTTTTTTTTTTTTTTGCCGACAGCCTACTTTAGAATAGTCAGTATGGACATGTATATTTCTTTGCTCTGTGAAGTGAGAGGACCTAAACGCAATGGTATTCCAGTAGCAATGAACACACCTAGTTCTTAGATGTTAGTCTCTAATACCAGTTCCAAACAAAGGAAGAAGGTCTCTTTGCAGGAAGGGCTGACTCTAGGCCTAGGGCAGGAATATGTAAGATGAATCTGGAGCACTTATTATTGCAGAAAAAGATGCTAAAATATCCAATAAAACAAACAAAAATCACACATGGGGATGGGGGTATGTCAAAGGGACATGGGAATGAGCTTAAAGAGTTGCCAGTAGCTACGTGAAATGGTTTGAGCAACTGAACGGTCCATGTAGATAGCCTATGTTTTTTTTCCCCTCTGAATTGTCTTGGCACTGAAATTAAAATTGAATACAAATATTACGTTTTATTTTTGGACTCTTAGTTGTAATCAATTGACTTATATATCTTCCTTACTTTGTCATTAACTTTTGAACCTGGAAAGTGTAAGTTATATGCATTTTTCCCTTTTTCAAAATTATTTAGGCTATAATTGATCTGTTGCATTTCCATATATTTTAGAATCAGCTTCTCGATTTATAAAGCAAAGTCAGCTTGGATTGTTGATTCTGTATTCTACCAGTTTATATTTGCTGTTGTATCCTTCAAATAAAATTATCATTACACTTAACTCATTTTTTAAATGCTGAATTTCTATTTGTTCCTTTATAAACATCAATATCTCTTCATTAATTTTCTCTATTAATAACACATTTTAATATATCCCTTTAATTATTTAATTCATGATTACATGATGTATTTAGTTCTTTGAACATATATATAATCACTAATAAAGCCTTGTTTTGTTTTGTTTTTTAATTGTGATTTGGGTGAAAATTTACAGAACAACTTCCTTTCC
>NW_006922419.1:666007-669578 GCF_000298275.1 Orycteropus afer afer
TCTTCAGGAGGCAGAAGGAAGACACTGTCTACCTGTGGTTCCCATCTCATAGCAGTCACCTTATTCTACGGGACAATCTTGTTTATGTACTTACGTCCTACTAGCCGCTATTCCCTAGAGACTGATAAGGTGGTTGCACTGTTCTATACAGTTGTCTTTCCAATGTTGAACCCAATAATCTACAGCTTCAGAAACAAAGATGTGAAGAATGCTCTCAAAATACTGTTTGAAAGATACTGGACTTCCAAATAAATGAGATATAATAATATTATTATTATTATTGTTATTATTATTATTATTTAATTTAAGAATATTTGGGAATTAATCTCCTTTTCCAACATCACCATGTTCAACTACGCCATTCACAGCTCAGATTCCACAATTTTAAATGTTATCATTATTTGCCAGAAATAAGCAGACCTCATCAACATCAATGTTTTCCATCTTTATAGAACCTGGTACATCCCACGTGCTCATCACATGTGTGTGTGTTTAATGGCTGGATGGGTGAATTAAGAGATGGCTTTCAGAATGGGTGAGTTGATGGAAAGATGGCTAGATCTATCATTCCATGTCTCCAAGTGAGTCTACATCTGCACTTAGATAGAGGGCATTTCTCATCAGAGAAATTTGATGTCCCCAATGACAGATGGTGGTTGTAGTGAGAGAAGGTGGGGTTCATTAGTTCTCCAGAATTCAGATAGAAGGCATATAGCTGTAGCCTCATTGCTATTAGATCATACTGAAGAATCGCTCTCTTTGGGCTAGATTTATTGCTGCAAGAACTCTCCTACTCTCCCACTGACAGTGGATACTTAAGAAAACCAAACGAGATTATGAAGTAATCAAGGTTATAAAATCTGTAAATTACTTTTTCATATCTGTGCATATTACTGAAATAATGTTTGAGGAAGTATTTTCAAGATGAAGTGAAGAATTGCTCTGATTATTTTCTTATGGGAATTAGCAACACATATTCCTTGAAGTGAAAGCAGCTTTTTCTCTTGGATCATTTTTGATCTTTAAATTATCAGATATTTTCAGTGATTATATTTGATGCTTTAGATCCTGTTGTTGTTTTTATGTGCCATCGAGTGGGACAACTCATAGCGACCCCTCTTTGGATTTCCGAGGCTGTAACACTACCGAAGTAGATCACCTAACCTTCCTTTTGAGGAGTGGCTGGTGGGTTTGAACTGCCAGCCTTCTGGTTTACAGTCAGGCCTTAGGTACTACGCTACCTGAGCTCCTTCTTTAGATCCTACTTTTTGTTTTATCTTGAAAGATTGAAACACTAAATTGTTCACTTGTGAATATATACTACTGTGTATTTTACAGGAATTTGAAAATAATATACACCTGCTTTAGTTTTCCTGAATGTAAACCATAGTTAATTTAACATGAAAATTTAGCCAAATAAATTTGACATGAAAACAAACTACTATGTCTTATTTGAATACCTCATTGTCCTATTTTATAAAAGGGGGCAATAAGATATTACATTCTGTACACTAGTATTGGTTTGATAATTAAAATAATATATGTAAAGCTACTAATATATATAATATTTGATGATTAAATGAAGTATAACCAAAAACCAAAACAAACTCACTTCCATCGAGTTAATTCTGACTCCTAGTGACCCCTCCTTGGGTTTCTGAGTTGGTATCTCTACTGAAGTAGATTGCCCAATCTTCCTTCTGAGGAGTGACTGGTGGATTTGAACTGCCAGCCTTCTGGTTAGCAGTCAGATGCCTTAGGCATCACCACCAGTGCTCCTAAATAAGGTATAATAAACACATATTTTCCAGAATAATTGTAAAACTCTCGAGACGGTGCCTGACACAGAATATCAGCATATAATTTTGTTTGTTTGTTTACCATTATTATATTACTATTGGACTTTATATTACTATTGGAGCTCTGGTAGCATAGTGCCTAAAGTACTAACCAGAAGGCATGCGGTTCAAACCCACCAGCCACTCATCAGAAGGAAGGTTGGGCAATCTACTTCTGTAGAGATACTGCCTTGGCAACCCAAGGAGGAGTCGCTATGAGTCGAGGCCGACTCGACAGCACATAACAACATAACAACATTGGACTTTAAGACAATATAATTTAATTTCCTGTGACATGTTCAGTAACCTGGCAGAAATGGACATTATTATCTAAGAGAAGGACTTTTGTCCATTACTGTTGGATTTTATGGTGTGTATGTGATTAGGGAATCCCAAGTTCCTCTCCTGGTGGAAACTGGAATTAGATATAACAGAAGTATAATGTGGCTGAACCTTGTCTAAGTCCCATTTTGTCTCCTCAACACTTACCACTTGGGAGATACCAGTTCCTTCTGAGGTTTAAACAAGATTAAGAACTTGTGGCCCAAGACTTTTAAATCCACATACATGACACTCCAGAACCTATGGCCAGAGTCATCCTCTTAGCATTGACTACCAGTGTTGATTGCCTTAGCAATAAGCTGTAGAGAGTTCCCCTGCAGCTTCTCAGGAAATCAGCCAACAAGGAATCCTTCTTGGTATTTGAATCATTACTCTCACCGCCTCTATCATTTTTCAGTTAAAGCTCATCTGTTTTAGCTTTGCAGCCCAATGTTACAATTGTTACCTTTACTCATTAACAAGTGTTACTTCAAATTTTACCAGAGGATGTATTGCTAAAATAACTGTGTAGACTACCATTAGGCCTACATTGGTCATCTGGTTTAGGGAAAGGCATCTCTTTAGAGAGGTGCTGCTAAGTATTGATAATTCTATTGGTGGTCCAGGCTTTTCTTTTGTTTTTTTTCTAGAATTCAAATAAATGCATAATTTATATTCAAGATTTTTAGATTTTCACATGCACACAGATATCTTAATTTATTCCTTCATGTCCTATACTTTTACAACCATTACTTATTTCTACTTAAAACTATAAAAATGCCAAGTAAAATAATATAAAAATTATATTCAAATGTTCAACTAATACTTATAGTTCATTGCAATATGCCAGTTATTTTATTAAGCACTAACAGAAAAAGGCATAGGGAGATTGTGACAGTAGGAATCTGGAAAGTCTTCCATACTGAAGTGGAATCCGATCTGCATCTATCAGAAGTCAAAGAAAGCTTGAACTCGGGTTATGTTGGGTGACAAATAGGCTGGTCGTGTAGCTTACTATGCATATGCCTAGAGGTGGAAAAGTGCATGCATATTGAAAGAGTAGTTGTGCTGTATTTAGAATTCCACTTAAACATTTCCATTTTCAATCCTGACTGAACGATCAATCATTCTTTTTCCCCTTTCTTTTCTTCCTTCTGTCTTTCTTAATGTTTCTCTATTTGGATCTTCACAGCTACGTAATTTTGAGTTTTGCACAGCCCCAAGTGAAGTTATAAGAGCATTGTTCTTCATTTTAAAATTAAGAGTAAAGAATAGAAATCCTAAAATCTATCCTAGGCTATAATTTTATTTTAAAAAAAAATTAAATTATAAAAATTATTTTTAAAATGTTAAATAAAATATTATCACAAGGAACTTTCTTTCTCCCCTTTTCTTTTCTTCCTTCTGTCTTT
>NW_006922419.1:674258-681421 GCF_000298275.1 Orycteropus afer afer
ATATATATATATATATGATTATTAGTGGTTACCAAGGGGAGGAAGAAGGGGGAAATGGGAAGCTTTTGTTTGGGGGGCACTGAGTTTATGCTAATGGTGGAGGAATATTTTGGAAAAGGATACCAATAATGTGGCACATCATGAAAAATGTCATTAATTTCCTGAGATGTTAAATGTGGAAGTTTTTCTGTTGGATAATGTCTTATGTAGGTTTTCATCAAATAAAAGTAAAAAAAGAAAGAAAGTCTGAGAACCTGTCACAGCCAAGAGCTAAGGAGACATGGCAATGAATTGTAACATGAGATTCTGGATGGGATTCTGGTACAGAAAAAAAAAATTAAGGAAAAACCAAAAAAAACCGAAAAAAACAAGGAATAAAAAAAAAAAAAAAAAACACTGCTATCAAGTTGATTAGACTCATCGCAACCCCTCCTAGTGTTTCTGAGGTGGGATCTGCACAGTAGATTGCCCAGTCTTCCTTCTGAGGAGTGGGTTTGAACCACCAGCCTTCGGATTAGTGGTCAAATGCCTTAGGCACTACACCACCAGAGCTCCTATTAAGATGACTATTTCATAAACATCCAGTGAGTTCTCCTTCTCTGCCAGGTTTCTGCCTTACACAGTATGGTGATTAAGTTTGTGTGTCAACTTGGCTGGGCCTGGTTGAGTGGCTGGACAGCTGCATATAGTATTCCCAATGATGAGACTGGCAATCAACTCCATGGTGGGATCTACCACAAGCAGCTGAGTGGCTGCTTTAGGGATGTGGTCTTCTTTCCATATATAAGAAGCAGCTTTGGAATGGTCTCTAGCTTATGGCACACTTGAACCCTGCATGTAGCTCTGTCATTTTTCAGCAGACTACTATGCTCCGCTGACCTTGGGACTTTCAATGGACTTAAATTAATGGCCTGCCATGTAGTTTGGTAACATCAGGACTGTGCCTTTTTACTTGTCAACCTTGGGCTTATCAGCCTCAAAAGCCAGAAGCTGAATGAAGAAAAGCCTCCAGCTTCAGTGGGCAGGGAGCAGGAGGCAGAGCTGGAGCCTAAGGTGGACGGGCTTTCACCCAGCCCCTAGAGCCTGGCACTTTGAACTCAGACTTAACGCCTCCAAACTTTGAGAGAGTAAACTCCTGTTTCTTCAAACCATCCCATTTGTGGTATATTCTTGTCAGAGCAGCAATAGGTAACCAGAACACACAAGTTCTGGCTCTCGCAGGTTTGCTGTATAATTTATGGCCTATGAAATCTAACATGATTTCACTAAGGAGCCCTTGAATCTTCTATTTGACGATTTGCATGTCCTTTACCCCCTTGAAATTACATCCCATGATTTGTTCTACAAAGAATTCAGCTCAAGGTTATGCCCCTAACATGATATGCTGCATATGCCCATAAATTGAATTAAAAGAACTTTTGATTAGAAAATGATATTGACCACGGAGTAGAAGAGGGTGATTAAAGAGAGTGACTGCAATGAAACTACAAAAACCAACTCTTTAATTTTTCATTAAACTTCTAGCAATTTTCATTCTTATATGTTAATAAAAAATAATCTTTTTGCTAAATCATAACATATTTCACATCTAGCTAGATTAATTATAATAATGTTCGGGCATGAGCCCACTACTATCAAGCCAATGCCAACTCATAGTGACCCTACAGAACAGAATAGATCTTCCCCATAGCGTTTCCAAGGCTGTGAATCTTAACAGAGGCAGACTGCCTCATCTTTGTCCCATGGAGTTTTGAACCACTGGCCTTTTGGTTAGCAGCTAAATACTTTAGCTATTGCACCACTAGAGCACTTTATTTGTGCATAGTCCCCTATATTAAGGCAAAATGAAACCGTCCCAGGAAAATCAGAAAAATGTTTAATATATAGTCATCATATGTATATCTTCATGTATATAGTCTGATTTTTTGGGGGATAATGTACACCATAATGGAATATACACCAAAACTTTTGAATCAAATATTTTTTTCCATTAACTTATAATTTGGAAGAAAGAAGTGGTCAATCTTTTCCCTAATAGGAGTGTTCTCATAGAAACTCAGCGTTTCAGGTGTTTGATATTTTTTACTGAATTCTGATCATTCAATTTAATGAAAGACCTGAATTAAAATACAATATTAACACATTAATAGGACATATATACCCATTTTTTGTTTTGCTGAAGTCACTTTCTCTTTGATGAACTTTTCATGTTTTGTAAAATGTTCAAATTGCTTAAGTTGTATTCCTTTTTTTTTTTTTTAAACAGGAGTTGAGGTTGCTTTTGAAATAGCAAGTGCTCCTTATATAGGAAATAGTCTCTCATTCCGGAGGATTTCTTTTCTCCTTGGTCACACCTAAATGTTAACCACAAGTTCTTTGCAATTGAATTTGTTGTTTTTCCAAGCAACTCTAATGAGGGATAAAACTGTCTCTGCTGTCTCTCATAGAACATAATTTCATGCTTTCCTTCTTAGTTATACAGAGCTCATGGGTGTTGTAGAAAAGAAAATATTGATCATCAGTCACCCTATATCACCTGCAGGAAAATGTTCAACTTCCTTGTCAATTGCCTTCTTACTTGCCTTACTTTGTTTCTCACGATTCTTCTCTGTAAATCTTTTAGTAAATCATGTCTCATTAACATCATCTCAACATGCCCTGCTTATTTTCTTATAATGAATGGATACTGCTTTACTTTTGAGGGTATGTATTTGTGGTCCTGGATGAACTTTTAGGAAGACAAAGACAATTCTGGCTTGGAGAAATGAAGATTATTTTATTTATGTCATGATTTCCTCTCAGACAAGATGGGACACTTAAGATAGACAAACCTACCTTATTAACAAGAATTATAAACAAGGAATAAAAACCAAATACTATATACAAAATAGTAAAATACAAAACCTCTCTTGCATCACAGCACTTAATAATTTAACTTTTCCTAAATTTCACACCTTTACGCTTTTGGGAGTTCTGGTGGCATAGTCCTAAGCATTTGACTGTTAACCAGAAGGCTGGTGGTTCAAACTCCTTAGAAGGTAGACTGGGCGATCCATTTCCATGGGATACTGCATCAGAAACCCAAGAAGGTGTCACTATGAATCAGAAACCACTCCATGGCAGTGAGTTTGGTCCTGGTTTTTCATACTCTTTGTGGGAGAATTACTTTAAGCATAAGGTTTAATTTATAGCCACAAATGATCACTTTAGTTTAAATTTGCTTCCATACCGATTTGCTGTTGTTTTTGTAAAAGAGCCATATTCTTTGTCTGAGGACTGATTGTCTTTACTCTATTAGGAGAATATTTCTGCAACTTTGCCCTTCAGCATGTTTCATGAGGTACATGAAAACCAAAAGCAAACTCACTGCCTTCAGGTCCATTCTGACTACTGGCTACACTAAAGGACAGAGCAGACTCTGACTAGCAGTCAACACTGATTCTGTTGGACTCACATGGTTTCTATAGGAGGATAGCTAAATGAGTACTATACCCATAAGGTGTCCAAGGCTGTAAATCTGTGTGGATGCAGACTGCTCCATCTTTCTTTAGTGGAGTGGTTGGTGGGTTAGAACTCCCAACCTTTTGGTTAGCAGCTGGGTTCTTCAAGCCTTGTGCCACCAGGGCTCTTTGTGGGGTGATATTTGTTGTCAGTATTTTCACTATAATTATGTTTGGAGGTGATGGGCATTACCAAAGTGTATGAATTTCACTGACTTGGACAGAGCATGCCCCACTCCTACTCTGCTGCCAGGGAGGCAGAATTAGACACTAACTGAGAGAATAAGGACTTGTGTTATTTTTCTGTAAATTACGTGTTCCCATGTTCACCACAGGCTTTAGGACTAATGGTCCTGATAGCCCAACGGTTAAGCATTTTGTTGCTGATTGAAAAGTTGGTGGTTTGAACCAATCCAGTGTCTCCATAGGAGAAAGACCCAGACATCTGCTCCCATAAAGAGTCTAGCCTAGAAACCTCATTGGGGAAGTTCTACTGCATCCCACGTGGTCTCTGAGTATCATTACTGATGACCCCTACCAACAGCAGCTACTATGTTGCAGGTGCCAATAGGGACCTTTGGGCTGACCTATATAGCCAATGTTGGCCAGTGAGACTATGACTAGCAGTCAACACTGATTCTGTTGGACTCACATGGTTTCTATAGGAGGATAGCTAAATGTGTACTACACATAGTGAGAATTTGTGGACACTGAGTACATGTAACACAACCTGCAGTTGGAAAATAGAAGGTACACATTTTATTTTCCCCTTTCCACACATAATATTGCTCTGTCAATGGGAGAGATTCTGACAAAGGAATCTTGGCTGAAGTTGGAAAATTTTCGTATTGCAGACTCAAGATTAATTTATTTTTTTGTGAAAGATTAAGCAAAAGAAGACATATTCTTTATAGTAATTCTACAGTCCAATATTTTTTAACCACTTTATTGCTACTGGATACATTCATTACTGCTTCCAACAGTTTCCTTTGGAAATTGGTTGCGCTTTTGTTTTCTACATATACCCTTATGATCACTTCCTTACAAATTCTGCATATTCTTTGCCCCTTACTCCTTCTTATTTCATATTTTCTCTCCTTCCACAATAATATATATACACCTAAAACAGTTGCTGTTAGCAGGTCTGGTGGCACAATGTTTAAGGCATTTGACTCAACTGAATGGTTGGCAGTTCAAACCCACCAGTCGTTCTGTAGAAGGTGGGCCTGCCTGCTTCCTTAAAGATTTATATCTTTGGAAATCCTATGGGGAATTCTACTCTCTCTTATAGAGTTGCTATGAGTCAGAATTGACTTGATGGCAGTGGGTGTTGTCTGGAGTTTGAGATATAAATGCAAAGTTATATATAATTATGAAATACTTAATGCAATCAAAATAATAGATACCAAAATATCAAGAATGCAAATTTGAACTTTCTTTTCATGATTACATAAGTATTAACAGTGATAAAAGTATGATAAATGTTAATAGTTATAAGAAATATTCATCTGTACTTTTATTAATTATTTCCTGTTTTATTATTGTTTACTTTTAGTCCTCATGGAAATAATCTTGGCCAAAAGATTACAGAACAGTTCCACTGTCCTCTGACCTTTATGAAATGTCTATACGTCAGGAAATAAGGACAAATTTTCCCACAAGGAGTTCTTCTATCTGCCTGTTTATTATTAACCAGAACAGAGTTTTAAATTATTATAGCTTATTTATTTTAGTTCACTTCATGAATTATTTTTTAATAATGTCCTGGCTATTTGGTCCTGAGTGATTTTATATACAGTGAAATTTGTGACACTAAGAATTCAATGGGAATGCCTTGCTTTTACAGTCTCAAATGTTTTTCTCCTTTGACAAGGTGTTTACCAGTTTTCTGTCACTCTCTATTTAGAATCCTAGCTCTTAAACACCTATTGAATTTTCCTTTTCTGACAGGTTTCAACCTTATGCAGTTTCCAGGTTTTAAATATATATATATATATATAATTAAGGGACATTTTATCCAGTCACCCAAAGCTAGGAGCATCATTTTTATGGAGATTGATCCAAAATTAGAATTTGAAAAGAATGATATATTTTATTTTTCTCTGTATATTTAAGTAACCTTGGTAAATTGCTGTGGTTTTCTTCAACTAAGTTCTACTTATTTTTTTCAGGTTACTGTTTATTGGAGACCACGAACCAAACCAAACCTAACCCACTGTCATTGAGATGATTCTCACCCATAGCAACCCTACAGGACAGAGTAGAACTGTCCCACAGAAATTGCTTGTTTTTCTGGCAGTCCACAGGATATTTAGTGTCCTACACCAATGGCATAATTCACATGCATCAGTTCCTCTTCAGTCTCCCTTATTCATTGTCAAGCTTTCAAATGCCTGTGAGGTGATTGCAAATACCATGGTTTGGGTCAGGCATACCTTAGTACTCAAAGTGACATCTTTGTTTTTTAACACTTTTTAAAGAGGTCATTTGCTGAAGATTTGTCCAATGTATGGGTAAGAAATGGCTAGAAGTAAAAAAACTTAGAAAACATATAAAATTGTTTATAATTTAAATACTATTTTTACTTTATTTTTCTTATTAGAGAAATGATAAGAATCAGTGCTATTGGTTAATAGCTTTCAGTGAATTTGTTTTGAAATTTGAAACAAAAACATCCTACTGACAGATTAATGTGAACTTTGTACTTCTTTGAAGTGGATGCTGATTAAGAAGAGTGATTATGATCAGGTCCCAAGAGAATGAACTGTGAATGAGCTCACTGGGAATTTCATGTTTAGAGTTTTGTTTGTTTTTGCTTTTCCTTCTACTCTGAACTAAAGTAATTATCAAGAGGTGGTTCTGAAAGATTCTTCTCCTGTATCCAGTCAAGTAGAAAATTCCAAGAAGATATTGGGAGCCAGGCAGATGGTAAATGTAAATATGTGTTTTTTAACCAAACATTTTATCTTATTTATTAAAAAAGTTGTCACTATATTCTATGCAATGACCATCATATATAAAATACTATCAGGTTTATTACTCAGAGATGGAAACAAGGAAATAAAAATAGCAAACATTTTTTGAAAAGCCTAATGGAGAAAACATGGATGAAAATAGAATTCAGTGTTTTCTAGAAAATTACTGTATACCATGAAGATAATTAAACTGTAAAGCTATAGTGGAAGACTGTTTAAGTATAACACCATCCATGGACAAAATAGATTCTGAATTTGGTGAGATACTTTACAGTTTTATAGACATCAGAGGACATTCCACATAATTCCTAATTCCCTCAACTTTGATGTATATTTGCATGTGTTCCTGATGCATTCTCTTTTCTTTTGAGACTGGGGTTCTGCTTTTGAGAACTGACTCCACAATTAATACTCGCACATAACCCCTACAGTCCTGCAATCCTCCTGAAGTATAACAAAATAAAAGTGTCACACATGGGTTTACTCAGAAGGCAAATCAAAATTTTACTAAGAGGTTATTTAACATTACACAGTATTTTTTTTTAATTAAGTTTTTCACCTTTTTATTTTGTCACTCCTCACTGAGAATTCCTGATATTAAAGACAACAATAGTTACTCAGGTAACATACTACTTGGGGAAGAAGTGCTAAGCATTTCATGCCATCATTCCAGGGACGGAGAGATACC
>NW_006922419.1:681756-688412 GCF_000298275.1 Orycteropus afer afer
TTGAACCGCCAGCCTTCTGGTTAGCAGTCAAATGCTTTAGGCACTATGCTACCAGAGCTCCTGAGAGTAAGTTTAAAGAATAGAAAATATTTTCCTTCAACTAAGTCCATGTACTTGTTGAGAAAATTGGCAGGAATATTTTTGTCTTTTGCATTTGATTGTGGGCTTAAATAAAAAATGAGAAAAAATATATGTTACCTTTTCAAAAACAAAAGAAGAACCTGTGGACTTAGAGAAATGATTTTAAAGGCCTACAAACTATGTTCTTTACAATTGCTTGTTAAAATCAAATGCACTATTTGCCCTCTGGGAGCTCTGGTAGCATAGTGCCTAAAGCACTTGACTACTAACCAGAAGGCTGACGGTTCAAACCCACCAGCCACTCCTTGGAAGGAAGACGGGGCAATCTACTTCCGTAGTGATACTGCCTTGGAAACCCAAGGAGGGGTCACTATGAGTCGGATCTGACTAGATGGCACGTAACAATAACTTTGTCCTCTATTTTTTTCCCTGACTTCATGCATTCTAATTACTGTCCTATATTATCACATGTAATATTTTTTCTCTCTCTATGTGGATGCCCTCATTAACATTTCTATTTCATTCTGTTACATTATGAAAGGAAAATATTTAAACATAACGCAAAGTTATAACCAAGTCATGTGCAATTAATGATCAGAAAAAACTATGCTTCACTGACTGAGTTCATCCTGCTGAGATTAGCAGACAGCCTGGAACTTCGGATCATGCTCTTTTTGCTATTTTTTTGTGATTTACACAGTTACACTTTTGGGGAATGTGGAGATGAGATCCTGCTGATCAGGCTGGTCCCCGACTTCACACCCCCATGTGTTTCTTCCTGGCCAATATGTCCTTTGTGGATGTTTGCTACTCACCCACCATCACCTCAAAGATGCTGGTAGATTTAGTGTCTGAGAGGAAAAATGTCTCCTTCGCTGGATGCTTCCTGCTGATGTATTTCTTTGTCGCCCTGGCAACAACTGAATGCATCTCCTTTGGGTTAATGGCCTATGACCGTTATATGGCCATATGTAACCCACTCCTCTACTCCTTAATCGTGTCTAGGACAGTCTGCCTTAAAATGGTAGCTGGAGCTTTTACAGCAGGACTGCCGAACTCCATGGTTAATACAAGTTATATAAGTAGGTTACCATTCTATGGCTCCAATATCGTCCATCACTTCTTCTGTGACAACCCCCCTCTGTTTAAGCTCTCTGGTGCTGACACACGCCTACATGAGAGCATCCTTTCCACTTCTGCTGGTGTGAACATGGTGGGAAGTCTGCTGGTCCTCCTCACACCCTCCGGCTACATTCTCTTCCCCGTCTTTCAAATGCATTCAGGGAGGGGAGGCGCAGAGCATTCTCAACCTATGCCTCCCACTTGACCGCTGTAACTCTGTTCTATGCAGCCTCCATCTATACTTATTTCAGACCCACTTCTAGCTACTCTGTGAAACGGGATGAAGTGGCTTCTATGTTCTACACGGTGGTGATCCCCATGCTGAATCCTCTGATCTACAGCCTCAGGAATAAGGATGTAAAGAAAGCTTTATAGAATGTACTTACCAGAAAAAGAATCCCTTCATTTCTGTGATTAATTGATTAATTTTCTGAACCAATTAACATTCAAAGGCTAGTATCAAGAATATAGGTTTTTGTTAGAATATTTTCAAAGTAAACACATTCTGTTATTACTTAAGTATCTGTGTCAATCTAGGGATAAGTTTGGTTAGAAGACTGAAACAGGAGCTCCGGATGTTCATCTCAGAATCATTCTATATCTTTAATGGGTCTTTGAAAATAAAGTTTATTTATCCTGAACTCTTCATTGGGCAGAAAAGATTAAGAGTTTCAAGATAAAAGTGAAAATACCAGGTAGAATTTACCATATAAAGTAACTTTTATTATTCCTTCGGCTGTTCCCCCTTATTTATTTGTTTTCACCATTTGCATTTATCAAACAGTTCATAAATACTTTAAACTTATAATGGACTTTCCTTATTAATTCATTGATATATATCATGGAGGGGCTCAGGAGTATACATTTATTACAATTCTAAACTTCTGCCTTTTTTCTTTTTTCCTATCTGTATACACATTCATTTATTAGCAAATAAGCATGAGATTTTGCATAGATTTCCAACATATGCATTTATATATGCTGAGAATGCATCCTGAAATATAATACAGAATGCAGGGACAAAGTTGTGAACTTTCGTAATGTCAAGGTGTTATGAAAACATCTTGATGGAATGATTTTCTTAGCCTGGAGAATCAGGACCATGATGTCAGGTGACATCAACATCAATTGGCATAATATAGTTTACAAAACAATGTTCTACATCCTTACTCTGGCAAGTAGTGATGGTGTCTTAACCACTTGCAATCAGCCCTCAAAGGTGCAACTATTTGTCTCTCTATGTCTGAAGCAAAGAAGAATGAAGAAGATCAAATACACATGGAAATAATTAGTTAAAAGGACTAATGGACCACTTGAACCTCAGCCACCATGACCTTGAGACCAGAAGAGCTGGATGATGCCCAGCTACTACTGCTAACTGTTCTGGAAGGCATCACAATAGAAGGTCCTGGTTAGAGAACAAGAACAAATGTGGGACAAAACTCCAAACCTTAAGAAAAGAGCAGGCAGTTAGGGACCTGTATGATAGAGACAGATGAGCTAGAGACTGTGGTCTTAGTCACCTTTCCAGTCTGGAACTGAACTCATCCCCAAGGCTCTACCTTCAACCAAACAATAGACAGGACTACAAGGTGAACAGTAACACCAGGGAGGTGCGTACTCCTTAGAACCATCCACCACATGAGACCAAAAGGGCAGCATTTGCCCAGGGATAAAGCCCAATGACAGGAAAGGACAGGCAAGAAGGCCCAGTGGACATGGACAAAACAGGGAGGATTTGGGTAGAGTGTTGCTACATTGTGGAGATTGCAGTTAATGTCATGAAACAAAATGTGTATGAATTGTTGAATGGAAAACCAGTTTGCTCTGTACACATTCACCAAATCACAATAAATGTGTTATCATTATTTTAAAGAACACGACTGATTGATTTGAATGCAGCAATAACTGCACTCCTTCCATGACCCTTTCCATCAAAAATTTCTAAACACTTCTTCCTCTCTTTCTCTTCAGGACTCATGAACATACATACACACACACACTCACCACACACACATTCTGTCTCTCTCTCTCACACACACACACACAAAACAAAACAAAACATGCGAGACCCTCAGCTTCTCCAAGATACAAATACTTTTCAAGAAGATAGATCTAACTTCATCAGATAAATAGGGCTCATATTCTTTATTATGTTCATGATTTTCTTTTTCACAGATATCTCTCAATAGTCAGTAAAAAACAATTGAAATTCACCTCAATATTAATGTTTAGCACTACCAATATAGAAGTAGTCATCAAAAGTTTACTTACAATGTGTGTTTAATGAAATCACATATAGATCAAAATATTGCACAATTAAATCTTAACATTATGCTACTTCCTGTAGAACTTAAGGATAGAAATAATGTTTTGGAGAGGAAATTAAGTACTTCTCAAGTTGGGAGTTCCATATGTTTTATTTTGAACCAGGCTTCTGCTCTCTAACTCAGCTATCCTCAATATGATTAATCTCATTTAGAAAATCTGTAAATATTGCCAATTTTGAGAGCTAGTAGTTCTTCATGATGTTGGCTTCTTTATAATTCACTGAATATGTGTTTTATACCAATTTTGATACATTCTGTAGTTCATACTTACTTGCAGTAGAATATATTTTATTCTTATATTCCCTTATTTATTATTTAATGCATCTGTGTGAAAAAAGGTTCCAATTTTTCACAATTTTCTCTAATTAAAAATAAATTTAGCTTTAAATAAATGAGAAACTGCTAGTTACTACAACTATGATTTCTTCTCCTGATTCTTTTCTTACCATTTGACAGTATTTATTAAATCTTCTTTTTTGAAAGATAATACTATTTTTGACTCTTTGCTATAGTGTCCTACTATTTTTATTTCTTTAATTTACCAGTTCTATCTATCTATCTATATGTCTATCTATCTATCTAATTTATCTATTTATTTGATCCACTTAAATATTCAGTGCCACACTCTTCAGGAATTAATTAAAGTTTTGTCTCTGCTCTTTTTTTTTTTTTTTTGATTAATGAATTAGTGAAATTTAATAAGGAATTTGAAATATTGTCACTAGGTTTGGTTCTGCTTAGCATACTCATCAGTGATTAAGTGAAATACAATAAATGTCTGTCTATAATACATGTGAGCATCACATAGCTGTATAAGGAAACAAGTAAATTGGAAGATATAAAAAAATTCAAGAATCACATGGCTGAAAATAATAAACCCAAAACTGTAAGGTGATATTATGGAGACAGAGTCCCATATTTAGGGAGAAAAACAAATATGTACAAATGACTTAAAATTTATGTATATAACAATTTAAGATTCACTTTATTAAATGCCTACTTACACACTAGGAGTGGGCATTTCTGTTTCATAGCTTGTAATTTCTCTCGTTAACATAAAGGTGAGATGGCCAGGTCAACACCAGGAGAAGAGAAGGAAACTGGAACAGCAATAAAGATTTTTGAAACAGTCATGGCAGAAAGCCTGTGTTAAAGCCAGAGTGGCTTTAAAAGCCTGTGTTTAAGCCAGAGAGGAAACAATTCAAGACCATTAGAGTTTGATGAAGGGCTTATTCAGAAAATGTGAAAAGAGTAATGAAATCAACAGGATTTTAGGACATATCACCAGCTTTATGACCTAAGAAGTGAGAAGAAGAATCTTTTCTGGACTTGGAGAGGCCCCCAGCTAAAGCTGAAGGACATATGATCAGGACTCCACTAAGGCACCTGAGGGCTTTGAATACTGACAATCTGTGGAGCCCCTCATCTGCTGACTCATGCGTTTGAATGGGGTACGTGAAACACACACACACACACACACACAGAGCTGTGGTGGCATCATGGTTAAGGCATTTAACTGCTAAATAAACTAAAGTGTTGGAGGTTCCAAGTTACCAGCTGCCTCTAAGGGAGAAAATGGAGGCAGTCTGCTTCCAGAAAGATTGACAACCTTGGAAACCCTATGAGACAGCTCTCTTCTGTACTGTAAGATTTTTTTTTCCCTCACCATAATATCTATGTGTGGGTATGTGTGTGTGAGAGAGACAGAGAGAGAGAGACAGAGAGACAGAGAGAGCTTTCCATTACACAACTATATTTAAAAGGCAAGTACAATAATAATTGAATGCAAAAGTGACAATATATTCCAATTTAGCAGGATGAGGTGAAGTAGATTAGAATTTTTAGTGAATTCAGAGTACTAAGATTATAATGCATGCTGGAGCTCTGGTAGCATAGTGCCTAAGGCACTTGACTGCTAACCAGAAGGCTGGCGGTTCAAACCCACCAGCCACTCCTCGGAAGGAAGATGGGGCGATCTACTTCCATAGTGATACTGCCTCGGAAACCCAAGGTGGGGTCGCTATGAGTCGGGTCCGACTCGACAGCACATAACAACAACAAAAACAGCATTATCCACAAAAAGTAAACTTATTCAGCAAAAGAGAAAAAGAGTCACGGAAATTAATTGTCTCAACAAACAAAGTAATATGCTGCTGTTAGGTGCCTTCAAGTCGTCTCTGACTCATAGCCGCCTTATGTACAGCAGAACAGCACTGTCCAGTCCGGTGCCAGCTCTATGATCCTTGTTATGACTGTGTCCATCATTGCAGCCACTGTGCCAATTCATCTCGTTAAGGGCCTTCCCCTTTTCTGTTGTCCTTCCAGTTTGCCAAGCATGATATCCTTCTCCAGGGAATGGTCCCTTCTTAACATGACCAAAGTAAGTAAGACAAAGTCTGGCCATTCTCACTTCCAAGGAGCATTCTGGCTGCACTCCTTCCAGTACATATTTGTTAGTTCTTTCAGCAGTCCATTGTACTTTCAGCATTCTTCACCATCACCACAACTCAAAAGCATCAACTCCTCTTCGATCTTCCTTATTCATTGTCTAGTTCTGACATGCATATGAGGCGATTAAAAATATCATGGGTTGTGCCAGGTGCACCTTAGTCCTCAAGGAGACATCATTGCTCCTCAGCACTTGAAAGAGTTCCTTTGCAGCAGATTTGCCCAATGCTATACAACATCTGATATCTTGACTGCTGCTTCAATTGATGTTGATTGTGGAACCAAGCAATCTGAAGTCTTTGACAAGTTCAATCTTTTCTCCATTTATCATGATGCTTCACATTGGTCCCATTGTGAGGATTTTTTTTTTCTTTATATTGAGGTGAAAGCCAACTGTAGTTTTCAATTTTCATTTAAAGTGTTTCAAGTCATCCTCACTTTCAAGAGCAAAGTTGTGTCATCTGCATAATGCAGGTTGTTAATGAGTCTTCCTCCAACCCTGATGCCACATTCTTCTTCATGTAGTCCAAGTTCTTGAATTATTTGCTCAGCATACAAATTGAATAAATATGGTGAAAAGATACAAGCCTGACACACTTCCTTCTTGATTTTAAACCATTCAGTGTCCCCTTGTTCTGTTAGAATGAGAACCTCCTGGTCTATGTACAAGTTCCT
>NW_006922419.1:690115-691583 GCF_000298275.1 Orycteropus afer afer
AAAAAAAAAAAAAAAAACTCACTGCGGTCAAGTCGGATCTGACTCATAGTGAACCCTCCTTGGGTTTCTGAGGCAGTATCACAACAGAAGTAGATTGCCCAATTTTCCTTCCGAGGAGTGGCCGGTGGATTTGAACCACTAGACTTCTGGTTAGCAGTCAAATACCTTAGGCACTAAATATTTGATTTGTAATGTCTTCACTGGTATGACTTTTTAAGTATACTCAATTCTATAAATCATCAAGTTTTGGATAAGTATCTTAAAAGCTAGAAGGGATTATGAGGCTGACACAGGACTGGGCAGTGCTTCATTCTGTTGTACGTAAGGTTGCTATCAATCGGAGACGACTAGACGGCACCTAACAACAACAACATCTTAAAAACAGTATTTTGTCGATGTGTGTAGGAAAGATAAGGAGTGGAATCAGAAGATAAACTGAAATATCAAGCTATACCTTTTTCACTGAAAATAGTTTATTGAACTTTATCATTTATTATGTTTATTAATTCTTCATCTGTTCTTTCAGGCATATATGATGGGTTGCCCTTTCTTGTGTTACCATAATTTGAGATGTAATCTGTTATAAATAGACCAAACACTAAACAGAGCTATAAGTTCAAGTAAACCCCAAAACTTCCATTTTATTGGTTCAAATATTTCATTTCTTCCTCTAAAAGATAGTTCATGTTCAATGACTATTATAATGACAGAAACAAAATGTTGCAAAACTTTCCAGTATTGCCATTATTCATTAATTCTTGTTTCCTGTTCATGAGTTAAGCCAAAACCATGTCTTCATTTTACATGGGACAACATTTAACCTCTGTGAATTGAACTGCTTTCATATTTAACAGTCACATTCAAGTTGCACCAATTGTTCAATTCATCTGTAGCAAATCAAGAATGAAATGATGTAAGACTGGAGAGTATGCAAACAAGGCAATATACTAGCCCAACTGATGCAGAAGACAGTGGTCATTCTGTCTTACAATTTTTACCAGTAGCTTTGCATCCTAGAATTATATTCTGGCTCTAGAACCTTGTTTGTTTATCATCTAGAAATTTATGATATGAATTTTCAAATGGTCCACTATGAAGTTGACAATCACTTGGCCTTCTTTTGATGGAATAATTGACATCATTAGAAGGAAAATTACTCCACAAAGGAAAATCTATATTTCTGTTATGTATGGGATCTACAAATATGATAATTTCAGATTCTAGAAGAGTTTCACTTCTATACCATTATTATTATTTTTACTACAGCAAGAAATAATTACGGTATTTGGTAAAAATTATATTATATTGGTATTGCTATTAGTTATTTCAACACTAGCAGTATCATTGCAATGATTTGTACCAATTAAACTTGAACGTTCAATGGAAGAATCTCCTTCTAATTCATTATATTTTAAAAGTAGGTTAATTTTTTATTTTTCTGTAAAGATTCACAAATCCGTTTATCTTT
>NW_006922419.1:691683-692832 GCF_000298275.1 Orycteropus afer afer
CAATTGCATTAGGCTACAGATCAATTTTTGAAGAATCTGTCTTAAAAAATTGAGCCTTTCAAAGCTATTTATTTTGGTCTTCTTTAATATCTCTCAGCAATATAATTTTCAGTCCAAGTTTTGTAGATCTGTGGCAGATTTTTTCCTATGTCATATTTTATGGCATTTAAATTATGCTTACAAATTAAATTTTTAATGAATGACTTTTCAGTGCTAATATATAGAAATACAATTTATTTTTTTACATTGATCATAAATTGATCTTAATTTGTGAAACTCACTTATTAGTACTAGTTTTTCTGTGTCAGACATTGTAGTTTTCATCTCTAGCAATTTATTTCTTATTTTCATGTGTTCCTTGTCTCTCCTTAAGCTTTTCAGCTCTTTTAACGTCTTTTTTCTCTATTTTGGACATCTGGTACTTCTAAGTTAGTTTTAACTTATTTATGCTGAAACTGTTTTTAGTGCCAACAGATTCAGAATTTTCATGCTTTCTTGATAGGTGTGGTATATATTATCATTATTATACAACCCTATTTAACTCAAGTAATACTCTTTGTCTTGAATTCTACTTTAACTGATACTAATAGAGACATACTAACCTTATGTCCAATGTTTACAATGCATAGTGCTTTTGTCCTTTTACTTTCAGACACCTTACATAACAGCAGCTCTATTTGACCATTAGGTTCTTCTTTGTTCTAATGTCTACACGTTAAATGAAACCCCCTTTTATTAGCATTTGATATCATTATAATATATTTGGGTTGAATCTATCATTTGTCATTTATTTCAGTTTGTTGTTATTGTTGGTTTGTTTGTTTCTATTGTTTTTTGCCCCATTGTTTTCTGTTGCCAATTTTGGATTTTTTTTCCCCATTTTATTGTCTTTATCTCTATATTTTTCTAAATATAATTATTTCAGTAATTTTTCTATGGCTAATGACGCATATGATGCATATGAGAGTTCTGGTGGTGTCATGCCTAAGGCTTCTGACTGCTAACCAGAAGACTGGCAGTTCAAACCCACCAGCCACTCCTTGGAAGGAAATTGGGCAATCTACTTTGGGATCTGCCTTAGAAACCCAGGGAGGGGTTCCTATGAATCAGATCTGACTCCACAGCAGTGAGGTTTTTTTTTTTTTTTTT
>NW_006922419.1:695067-695711 GCF_000298275.1 Orycteropus afer afer
AAGATGGTTGAGATTATTTTTACATAAGAGCCAAGTATCAACATAAAAGGAATAGGGACAACGAGAACAGTCACTACATAAATCCAGATCTCAATCATAAATGTGTCCCCACAGGCTAACTTAAGTATTGGAAATACGTCACAGAAAAAGTGATCCAGCTGGTTAGGTCCACAGAAAGGCAAGGGAAGATTAAGTGGATGGACTCTATGTGTACTGGAATTCCACTGAACCAACAGTCAGCTGCCAATTGGGTACACAACTGGGTGTTCAAGATGAGAGAGTAGAGTAATGGGTTACAAATAGCCACATACCTGTCGTAAGCCATTGCAGCCAGAATGAAGCACTCAGTGGCCCCCAAGATCAGAAAGAAATACATTTGAGTAGCACAGTCCAAGAAGGAAATAGTTCTCTTCTGTCTCCAAAGATCTACTAACAATCTGGGGATAGTGACTGATACATAACATATTTCTAAGCAGGAAAAATTTCTGAGAAAAAAATACATAGGGGTGTGGAGGGAAGTATCAACCTTGGTTATTATGATAATGAGGCTATTTCCAATCAGGATAATCATATAGATTATCAAAAAGATCCAAAACAGAAAACCTTGGAGGTCAGGAACATCAGAAAAGCCAAGAAGAAGGAAT
>NW_006922419.1:697146-698172 GCF_000298275.1 Orycteropus afer afer
TTTCGGATTATTTGCTCAGCATATAGATTGAATAAGTGTGGAGAAAGGATACAACCCTGACACACTCCCTTCTTGATTTTAAACCATGTAGGCCACCTATAGCATGGAAAATTGACCTAATTATTGATTACAAGAATAAAGAATATTTTCTTTCCCTGTAAAATAAAAATAAATAAGCTAACACATCATAGAAATCTATATTAAAAAGAATGCATCATAACAAATCATATAATCATTTAAGGGTTGAAATATGAAATAGATAAAGTTTTGTTATATTATATCCTTAAGCATGCCATAGTCCACACAAATTTTAAACATTATATTTGTTGTCTGAAATTTAGGCCTTAAAGGGCTAATTAGGTAAGTCTATGAAGGTTGGGTGATCTACTTTCATGGTGATACTGCCTTGGAAACCCAAGGAGGGTTCTCTATGAGTTGGGACCAACCTCATGGCATATAACAACAACAACAACATGAATTTACAGTTTTTAGACAAAGAAAAGAGGGAAAATGTGCAGAAGACAAATGTAATCATGAGATTCTCACCTGACACTAGACCAAAAGTAAATCTCTTTTTTTTTTTTCTTTTTCATCTTCTAATAAGGCGTCCCAAGGTGATGCCAAGTGGTAAGTGTCTGACTGCTAGCTAAAAAGGTTGGTGTTTCATCTTCTCCCAGAGGTTCCTCAGAAGACAGGCCTGGCAAACACTTTTGAAGGTTCAAAGCCTTGAAAGCCCTAGAAACCACAGTTTTACTTTTACTTTGCACAGATGGGGTTGGTCATGAGTTGGAATTGACTTGACAGCAACTAATGGCTACAACAACAAATATATATTTAAATACTGGTTTCTAAATAATCATCAGAAAATACAATGTTAAATGGAGTGTAGAGTGACCCAAAAGAACTTCTCCAAGAATTAAGAATTACAGGCAAAGGGGTTCAGTCTCTGCTCCACTGTGCTGGATCTTGAACATCACTTCTCGGAATTTCCATCCAGCTTTTGTCTATTTCAGTAAAGCTGAACTA
>NW_006922419.1:699542-702194 GCF_000298275.1 Orycteropus afer afer
TCTATTGTTTTCTTTACTATTAGAAGTTCTTATTTGAGGGCTAAAAAGTAAGGGAAACAAACATTACATATAAAAATAATGCAGTATAAGGTTGAATTACTACATCACACAATTTGAGATACTTTCTGAGTAAACACACGTGAGGCACTTTTATTTTGCTTTGCTTCAAGAGGATTGAGGAGCTATGGGAATTAGATGTAGATATTAATTGTGAAGTCATTTCTTGAAAAGACAGAAAGTTCAGTCTCTAAAGGGTATAAAATGAGAGTAAGCACATGTAAATATATTACAGTGCCTTGGAAATCCTATGGGATAATTCTACTCTGCCCTATAGGGTCACTATGAGTTGAAATCGACTTGATACAATAGATTTTATTTGGGTTCATATTTCCAGAAGTTTTTCCATGTCTCTATGGAATAATGAGCATGGGGATTTCTTCTCTCGACCTTTGGTTAAAAAGCTGTCCCCACATCCTGATCCTTAACCCTAAATATAGGATGTGGTGTTTGCCTTCACTTTTTCGCAATACTTAGTACCACATTTCACCACTAATATCTTACTTTTAAATAGCATCAGTGACCTATTATTTTTGCTAAATTCAAAGGCTTTGTTTCATTTATAAAATTTATTGAAGTCTCGGAAGGATTTTACACATTTGTTTAACCTTCCTTCTCTTCTATTTATGTGTGTCCCTGTTCAGATTCTTTTATGTCTGAGGAGGTAATACTGATACTAGCTTACTCGGAAGGTGCTTAGAAGGTATAGGCCAGTGTCCTGTCAGTTGTAGTCTCTGGATTTGGTGTGAACTGGGTACTCATCACATGGAGATTCATGAATTGTGGGGTCAGTTCCATATTTGCACATGCCCATTTACTCAACTCTCAGAAAAAACACAAGTATGAAAAAACTAGCTTGAAATGATAACTTTAGATGAGCTAAAATCTTTTTAATCATTAGTTTAAAAGTAAATATTTATTTTTTCTTGTTGATTCAGATTTCCATAGATTTGATTTTATTAAATGATTATATTCTCTATGGTTATTTTTTTTTAACATACTTAAACTTCAAAGGTATAATGAAACCCTCAATTAGTGAAAACCTTTTAAATTGTGTTCATAGGACATACAGATATCAGTATTTACCATTATCAGTCACCTGGTCATTTTTTCCACCTTATTACTTTTCTTATAAAGTGGCTCCAGACACAAACTTTTAGAATTATTGCACAGCAAAATAAAAATGTGTTGATCATAGAGTACATATTCAATAAATAGTTGTAGATGAAATAATGAATAAATAAATGAACGTATTTGTTCATATTTTAAAATATAAAGCTAAATTTCCTTAATTAATTCAGTTTTATCTTGTTGTATGATGTTGTTAATCATTTTTGACTGACAGCAACCCCATGAGACAGAGTACAACTGCCCCATAGGATTTTCTTGGCAAAAACAGTAAGAACTTTGGCAGAAGCACATCACCAGATACTTCTGCCCAAGGTCCACTGGATGGGATCAAACCATCAACCTTGGGGTTCAAAACCAAAAATACACCCATCTCTGCCACGAGTGCTCCTTATTCAGTTTTACAGTGATTAGTTTTATATACCTTTGGATTGGTTCTTGGATTGATATATAAAAAATGGTTATTTAAGGCATACATATAAGTGTTAATGTCAGGGTGCTGACTTTTTGCTCTAATAAATCTCTATACATTAATAAAGCAAATGAAGATATTAAATTTTAAAGGTAAGAATATACAAAAAATAGGTCATTTGTACTATTTCTGTTGCTGAAATGCATGTAGGATAGGTGTTAGATTCTATTTTTTTTTTTCAAAAGAAAGAAAATTATGTTGACTTATTAAATAATTATGATGTCTATGGATAGATTTTGAGATTTAAATAAAGTAACATAATTAGAAAACACTCTGGTATTTGTATATAGAGTTTCCCCAAGGAAAAAGAAAATAATTCACAAGTTTCTAAGGGCTTCATTATAATAAATAAAAAATAGCTATTTTTTAATAGTTGTGTAGAGTCCTAATTTTTGCCATATATCCATCCATTTTCTCTCAAGATAGTCATTGCTTTTGATATTTATCATTTCAACAATAATTGCTGTGCATATCCTGCATTTACACTTAAGAGTGACAAAAACTCTTGTTAATGAGACTCATTGGGCTTTTAATGGTTAATATCTCTTATAAGATGGCATTATTAGCATTGCAAATGTGTAAATAAAAATATGACTGGAGATGCTTTCAAAAATAGTAGGCAATTGCCATTTCATGTCATATCTTCTTGTGCAATTTAATGGTTAAAGTTTCTTACTTAGTCGCATGAATCTTGGATCCAAAGATTTGTCTCCTTAGATATGACCTGTAGATTGTGGGTATGATTTTTCTGTCTTCCCTTATGTCTATAACAGTGCAGGTCAAGTAGGCAAATTGTGTTTAGAGGTTCAAACATGATTTTAATTAGTACTTCAGCATGGATTACATCCTATTATCAAAGCTGATAAACAGAAGTTCAGTGGCACTTATGTTACAATTATGTTAAAGTCAAGGATGTCCAATGGCAATAATTCAAGGCAACAATTCAACATTGGCTGTAACTAACAGAAAGCTAGCACGTAAGGATGAAAACTGTC
>NW_006922419.1:702519-705160 GCF_000298275.1 Orycteropus afer afer
TTTAACATTGACTGATGAATCAGAATAGAAACTCCAGAAACAAATCCAAACAAATTTAATGTAATGAAAATTTAATATAAATTAAAACATGTATAAGATAGTGATGTCATTGAAGATAATTGAGAAACATGTTTGGTTTAAAAAAAAAGAGCTGAAAATATGCTGTCTGCATTTTTAAAAAAGATCCCTACATAATACAATACAGGAAAATTTATTCTAGCTATGTTAAAGAATTAAGTATTTGTTCTTAAATTTGAATAATTCTCAGTTTTTTATTCTTGTATAAGTATAGATAATAAGACATTCATCAATTCAATATTTTTCATGTGCACAATTCAATAAAATTAATTGAATCAATCACATGCAATTATCATCAATATCACTTCATTTTTCCATCCTCATTTAAAAGGAAAAGTCAATGCTACCTACACAGTAATTCCTCCCTTTCCCCATCCCTCAGGCCTGGTAACTACTGCTAAACTTTAATCTCCATACAAGAAGCTCTGGTGGCATGGTGGGTAAGACACTTGGCTGCTAACCAGAATGTTGGTAGTTCAAACACACCTGCTGTTCCATGGAAGGAAGATAAAACAATCTACAGTCTTGGAAAGCCAATGGGGTCCATATGAGTCACAATCTTATGGCAGTGGGTTTTAATCTCTATACTTCACTAGATTGGCAAAATTATTAACAATTTGGAAGTATATGGCAATGCTAATGAGAATTTATGTGGGAACATGAATTTTAGAAAGCTGGATATATTTATACAGTCTATTCAATGAATGTCAGTTCTGGGTGTGGTGAGACAAACTTTTGTATATGTGCACCCAAAGACATGTATAGTAATAGCAGCTTTAGAAGGTAATGGAAAATTTAATTATGGTACATTTAAGAAACAGAATGCTATAAGATAATGAAATTATTTCATGCAAGGATATGTGTTTTATTCACCTCCTAGTCATACTTTTAGAAAGTGAAGAATACACACATTCCTGCTTTCAGGAGGATGTGATTGGTTGGTTTGAATAATTCTACAAGCCTATTGGGAAGTAAAGCCAGCTATTTACACATTACCAGGCACCCTGTCGGGTCTTCACAAAAAGAAGGAGCATTTATCAAGGGAACCTTACCTGCTAAGTAGAATGAAGGAGGGAGTTCAGGTTCAGCCACTCAATGCTCTCCAGATTTCAGATGTCAAGTCAGCATATGTGATTGGATCTTTATGTTAGGGCTTAGAAAAGAAACAACAAACAAACAATTGCTAAAAAGTCAATTCTTAGACATAGTGACCCTATAGGATTGAGTTGAACTGCCTCAACATAGGGTTTCCAAGGTTGTAATCTTTACAGAAACAGATTGTCACATCTTTCTCCCACAGAGCAGCTAGTAGGCTAGATCAGCTATGGAGTAATTGAGGAACTCTGGTGGCACAGGGCCTAAGGCATTTGATTGCTAACCAGAAGGTGGGAGGTTCAAACCCACCAGTCACTCCATGAAAGGGAGACTGAGCAATCTACTTCTGTAAGATTTACTGCTTCAGAAACCCAAAGGGGGTCACTGGGGAGTAGCTATGAGTCAGAATTCAACTTGATGGCCTTGAGTTTTTGGTTTTAGTGACATAGTAGTTATAGCATTCAGCTGGTAAATCAATAGCTTAGGGTTTGAACCCACCAACAGCTTCATGGGAGAAAGATGAAGCAGTTTGCTTCTTTAAAGATACACAATCGTGGAAACCTTATGGGACAGTTCTGCTGTACCCTGTAATGACTCCTGTAATGTCAGAACCAATTTGATGGCATGGGTTTAATGTTGATTTAAGGAATAATTAAACATACTGATTAGTGTCTGTCACTTCCAAGGAAACATTAAACTAGAGATGATTTCAGAACAATCCAGAGTTTGGCAATTCTTTTTTAAAATTTAATTTTAAATTAGTAAGTTTATCTATATTCAGTTATTTTTGTCTCACTTCATATATTTATTTCATATTTTCAGAATTTTTAAAATATTTTGCATAATATAAAATAATGAATATTGAAATCATAATTTAAAGGACAACACAACACTTGAAGACATTTTCAGAATTTAATACCAGTAAGGGAAGTCCCCAACACTTTTTCCAAGTTTAATGAGTTTCAAAGATCTCAAAAAAGCCATTTTATTCATCATTATGGTTTACTACAGCAAAAGGACACATATGAAAATTAACAAAGTAAAAAGAAACATGGGGTGAACTTGCAGTTCTCCTCTCCCAGTGAAATAGAACAGAGCTGACTTAGTTGTCTTGGAAACGTTTCATGACAACACTTAAAAAATATTGCCAAATAAGGCAGTTGACCTGAGTACTGGCTTTCATTCATTCAGGGTGAATCATGTAGGTCTGGAGCATCTGTGAGACTGACCTTAGCTATTCAGTCTTTGACCTCTACCACATCCCTCCACAGGAAGTTACCCTGAGAGAACATGATCGAAAACAGCACATAAAAACAAAACAAAAGCAAGAGCTCACCAAAATAGCATTGTTAATGTAAATTATCTGAAGTGGCTGGCCCAATGCACCAGGTGTACAAAGGCATTCTTATCAGGCAGGATATAACAAGTACTCAGAAAATATTGAATATAGCATGGACTCCTAGAAGAA
>NW_006922419.1:706794-707361 GCF_000298275.1 Orycteropus afer afer
AGTCAAGTCTTCCCTGAAGAATTTTATCATCTCATGGCCTAAAGTCAAAGCAATTTTCAGGAGCCCTAATTTACTTTCCTATAACAGTGTGGCACTCCTTTAACCTGGCCTAAGGTTTTTTGTGGGCATTCTCTATAACCAATTAAAAGAGTTAAAGAAAATTTGAGCCTGGTGGTTGGGACTCTCCTGTATGTAGTAGTTTCTGAAAGGAGTAAATTGCTGCTGCATTATAACTCTAGTCTTAATAATTTGTGTTAAATACTGGACATTATTAGAGAAGGTCCCTGAAAAAAGGACATGGAGGTGGCATCTTCCTGGGACCTCCTCTAAATTCACAAAGGGGAGACCATAATCACCATCAGCAGCTCAAGGCTGATTACTATGAGGTAGAAGTCAGGCATTCCACCACTCGCCAAAGTTTTTACCAATTCTGACACCAACTGTCCCTCCCATGGCTTTTTCTCCTGCTCTGCTGGGTGTGATAACTCATTGAAATGGCCACTGTTCTGGTTACCTAGTGCCGCTCTGACAAGAATATACCACAAATGGGATAACCTTAACAAACAG
>NW_006922419.1:708655-709840 GCF_000298275.1 Orycteropus afer afer
TACAGCCCCCAAGAGGCAGCATGTTCCAATATAAACACTTTCATTTATATTTCTTAGTATGAAACATCTGTCTTGGATTGACCAAACAGTTAAGCAGCTGAAGAAATACAACTGATAGCGAAGGGAAGTCTGAAGGAACATGTGTGCATGTGGATCAACAGCCTAATATGGACTCAAGGTTCAACTGATGACACATTCAGATGAATGCTTCTACCTCATTTAAGGAACTCTTATCTCAGCTCTTCATTGGCTTTTATTTGCAGAAAAAAAGAAGGAAGACAAATAAAGAAAAAATAGAATGAGGACAAGGTGTCAAGAAGACTAGAAGACTGAAGAAATGAAGAAAGAGTTTAAGGAAGGAAGAAATAATGGAAGGGAAGGAAGGGAATATGAGAGGACAGGGCAGAGAAGAAAGGCAGAGAGAAGGGGAGCCAGGAGGTAAAGAAGGAAGGAAGGAAGGAAGGCAGGGAAGGAGGGAGACAGAAAAGAGGAAGGAAGAAAGAAAGAAGGTAGGTAAGAGGAAGGAAGTCAAAAAGAAAATAATGATTGTGGCACATCATTTCATTTTGCAATTTTCCACATTTTAATTCTTTATACACAACGCTGTTTTGTTGAGGGAAGATAATTTTTTTCTTTTTACATACATTGATACTTAACTTACTAGAAAAGAAATCCCCCTAATAGCTAAAATAAAAAATAAAAATAAAAAAGTTTTAATTTCACCCCAGATGGAGAAAAAACAATTGTTTGCTTAAAGGCTAGCACCCTGCACTTATTCATTCTCGAGTCTGTGCACCTTGAGTGCCTTAACGAATATAACTGTTCCATTGCCACTAATATAAAGAAGTAAAAATCTAGAGCTGCATTGAAAAGTATTGAGAAATACTGCTATAAGTACTGGTATAATTGGGACTGAAAACTAGCAGTCACTGAGTGACTACAATCTACTTAACAAGGTACTAAGTACTTTCATGTGTTATCTCCTTTAATTCTCAATAACCTGATAAAGTACAAAATTATTCACTATTTATAAATTGTGGGAAAAGGGCCAAGTAAGTAAGTCAAGTTCTCACTGTTGTGAAATGGAAAAAAAGAGCCAAACCTAAGTTTGGTCAATATTAAGCTCTTCCCTCTGCAATATATCAGTCGAGGAATAATTCCTTCTAGTCACTCTTATAACAGAAA